>NC_061771.1:30376677-30676677 GCF_022458985.1 Mugil cephalus
ATGATATAACTAAATGATTAGAACAAAATTATTGAAGCATATTCAGAATCCAATCAATTTCTGCATAGTCTGATTTGAAAAACTTAGTTAGGAAAAGATCAAGTTGTTTTCCGCTACTCTACGCTTACCCACTGTAGGATTTTCTACTTAATTCAATTGCATCATTTTCTGATAATATGATTTCCGTAATCTTACCCAATGGAATGATGTATTGGGGCAGATTAAAAAATTATATATAAAAAATAAATAAATCAAACCATATACATCATTTCCATGGGAGCATGATTTCAACACGAGTTTATTTGAAAATGTTGCTGTGAATATGTTGAAAATCACCACAGTGGTAGCTGAGGGAAATGTAGAAGAAGAATATGGTGGTGTGAGCAGGAAAACTATTTGTATAGTTTTTTTAATAATTTATTTTAATCTGCCCATATGCATCATTCATTGTGTATGATTTCATCATCCGTTGATTTAAATAATTATGCAGTGAATTAAGTAGAAATCACTAAGTGTAGCTGGGGATGGGTAGAACAACGAATCTGGTAGAGTTTGCGAAACAATTTGTTAATTTTTTTTATTATTTTTTTTAATCTGCCCATATACATCATTCATGGGTATGAATTCAACATCACATTTTCAGAAAATGATGCAGTGAAATAAATTGAAATTCACCTCATGGTAGCTGTTGAGTATGCGGAAAACAAGGATTTCTTTTCTTAATTTAGGTTTTCATATCTGACTATGCGAAATGAGTTGGATTCTGATTTTGCTTTAATAATTTTGTTCTATCATTTGGTTTAATCATTAAATAGAATGAGTAAAAATAACAACAAAAGGGGTTTAATGACTGATATATGTATTTCTAACAAATGGAAAATAAGAGAAAAATTTAGACTTCCGAGTTTTCGGATGCACTTGAATGCACCATAAAAACCGCTCAAACGCTTTACCGTCCGATGCGATGTAGACGGGCACTCGATTTTCAAGTGTAGATGGCGCGACCGTGCCTCGCCGAAGCGCAGATGGCGTGACTGCAGTAAGATAAAGGTTTGTTTGCATGTCTTGGTAATGTATTCTATTGTTTATACTTCCTCCCACTCCTTTTCATTCATATAGAAGATGGAATATTGAATGTGCTAGTTCATTTATTTTTTCAAATTCCCATTTACTGTTATTTATGTTTCTTTACGGTTATTTTTGTTCTGGTTTATCAAAGAGATTTGTGTAACTGTTAATAGAAAATTAGCTAGCTGGTTAAAAACTAGAGAAATGTATCTTTTAAGTTGTCGGTTAAATAGCTTAATGTTAATGCTAAAGTGTTTGTTTTCTGTGATATTGTGAGCTAACTATAATTGAGTTGATTATCAGGGTTGGCCCTATATAGTTCCACTTTTTTGGCTTCAAAACAAAGTATTTGCTAACATTTGATAATAAACATTAAATGTCACCTTGTGCTAGTAAGAGCGGTGACGTTTGCTAGCAACATGTCATAGACATATATACACTATGCCAATATGTTATGCTAGCAAACATGACTTCTGTGTACCATGACACCCCTAAGATTGAGATGTGTTGTCTGCTGCTGGTAATTTATGTAAGTAAAAGAAACATTTTACATTAACTCAAATCACATAACTTATGTGAAACTTGTCCAGGAGCACTGTTGAAGTACATTGGAGGCACAGAATCAGCCCAGTACCAGTCCATCCTCAAGCTCGACTGTGGCTAATGCATCAGGTGAGGGACAGACTGTCACCCCACAGTATGCATTTAATTTCTACGTATAATTAGGAAAAATTGCACCCAAAGTTTTATCTTAGGCCCATCTCCGTCCTCTACAGAGCTCTGTCTCCCACTGTAGTCCATGGGCCAGACCGGATTTTGGTATCAGTCAAAGGGACGAAGGCTACCTATATTTTTTGGATAGATATATGTCTGTAGATATTTTTTTTGTATGATAGCCTTTCCAGGTGAGTAGCTAAATATTGGTTATCATGCTCATGTTGTTATCCACCGCCTATAGGTAAACTGTGTGTTAGACGCAGGTGCATAATCTGTTTTACCCTCATTGATTAGGGACTTTTTCTCAATGTTCAATAATATTGTGTTTTGGTATCATTTTAATGGGACCTTATAAGCTTTCATTTTATAATCCCAGTTGTGATCCTGTCGGATAAATTATGGAGGTCACTGCAGCTCATCTATACCATTCAAATGAATAATTTTTTCCACAAGTTACGATCTAAAAATATGTATTCTTTTATTCCTGTTGGACAATGGGTACTCAGAAACAACAAATAACAATTACCACAGCTTCCCCTGACTGTAAGGTTTCACGGATAACGATATAACATGCCACTTATTATTTTTGGTTTTTTCGTCAAAATTGTGAGAATTCAAGATGGCGTCGGAGTCCATCTTTAACCATTTCGTACTTTTGTTCTTGACAACCACTGATGGTCAGTGTATACTTTTTTGGATTGTTTACAAGGTGGGAAGTTCATTTTCCAGGGTTATTTTTGACGAGACATGGTCAAATTCAAGGTCACTTGAAGGTCAAATTTGATAGATGTAATAGCACATCTGAGGGCGTGCACATCATATTAACCTATCAAGCCAATAACTTCGGAAAATGTATTATTATATCCATTTTATTAAATTGTGAGAAGTGACTGTGAGCTGAAGTCTCTTTTTACAAAAAAGACTCTTTTTACAAATACAAACCTGATTTAGCTGGTTAGGTCACACAATGGTATCTATAGGTTACATTTGTTAAATACAACAATGAACATCTAAGCTAATAAATAAGTAATATCACAATAAATAGGAAACAAAAATATGATTCAAACTTAAAATATTTTAATAATTTGAACAATATTTAACATCAGCATAACTATAATATAACTATCCCAATCCAAGCTCAATCACCCACTGTGCACTCTCGTCATCTGACCCTTACTTCAAAATGTGGCTCTAGATCTTTCCTGCATTGTTTTTGGTTACTACTGGTCTGTATAACCTGCACATGTTGTGCATGTTCAGATCATTTGACAGGCATGTGCAGCTTGGCATTGTGCATGAATTGAACACACTATGCATGCCAATAGTTCCAAGACCACATCTGGTTGTGCAGGCGGGGAGTGCATTCAATCTTTGACAGCTTGCCATCATTCATCAGTCCTTCCTGTCAGTAGGGTTGGAACCACTGGGTCAGCAGGCAGACTGGCATTTCCAGAAAGCTGCTGGTTGTTGCTCGTTAAGCATGGCATATAGAGGCAGTCTCTACAGGGTGCAAAACTGTGTGGGACTCTAGTTTCCTCTTTGGTGGTGAAAAGTTGATAGCGCAGTTGGTTGGGACCTCACCAGTGTTGCACTTTGTGCAGCATACATGCGGCAGGTGACCCATTCGATTTTTTCATACAGATCATCTTTAATGTCACCATAATTGTCACAGTGAGACCTAAATTCTTGGCAGATAGTGTCTTTGTTGCCATCTTAGGCATTTCAGCTTCCCCAGCAAATGCACTGACAGTATCACAGCTTGTGAAGGCATGTAAGCCAATTAAGACTGTCACAGACAGTGTCCAAGTGAGCTTGCAGGTTGCTGATGTCAACAAAACCGCATGCGGTTAGTGTGTCCCACACTTTGGTATATTGGGCAAGAAGATGTACTTCTGGTGAAGCCTAGGACAAAGCATCATGGACATCAGTGTCCTCGGCTGTGATGATAATGCTTTTGAGGCCTGTGCTGCATCCAGTGCATGAAAGTAGTAGGAGAGTGTCAAGCCTCTTCTTGTGTTGAGTACTGCTTTGGATTACTTCTCAAAACTCATCTTGTAGCAGGTTCCTCAACAGGTCATGTACAAACCCTTGCCATGCCAGCATTCTCTATAATCATGGCGTTTCCATCTTTACCAGAAAATTGATGAGACTGGCCTTGTTTTGAGGGACTGCAATGGAATGTTCTCCACTGCAGTATGTGATTTCCAATTGTGAGGTTCTTTGTACGGGAGGTGATATCTCTATCCCGGTTTAGTCGTTCAGCGTTTTTGATCGAAATCTGGCGGTAGAAATCAATAAACACATCAATCATTTCACTCTCTGCTCCCTCTATGAAGAACATGGTGAAGGCTGACTCTGACAATCTGTGCCTGTGCCAGGTCTTGATGTTATGCCATTCGTTTTTTGGACCAGGCTCATCCATCAATGATGTTTGTAGATGGTGTTGGGGATTGTTCAGCAGGAGACACATTCTTTTCCAGCTCTTGGCAAGTGCAGCCTTGTTTGTTTTTCGATGAGATCCTTCAGCTATTTTCCAGTGGCCATGGCTGGGACCAGTGGGTGGGGCAAGGGCATCTTCATGTTTCTCCTTTACTGGGTTCTGCCACCAGGATTTGTGCTGGAAAAGGTGTCATATCTGCCTACATTCCACATCTTTCCTTTCATAAAATGAGATGTCTTTTTGCTGGACCTTGGCAGAAATGTCTTAGACTTTTCTTGGTCATCCTGTCATAGAATTTTGATGAGGAAGTTATATCTTACTGGTTTGCTTAAAACCTGGTAGGCCTCGTCACCAATCTCTTGAGCTTCAAGAGATCCTGGTTACATCAGGTGGAGCCAAGAATCCAGTGGACAGCTTACCAGATCGGACTCATCAGGGGACAAAGGATTGAGCCAGTTGTTCTCCATAAGATCAATGAGGGAGACAAGGACATTGGCCTCATCTTTTTGGATTCCCATGGAATTTAGATCTGGATGGATAGTTTGACATGCTTTGGCCTGTTCAGGTCTATCAGCTGTCTGAGGTATTCGCTTCTGTAGCTGTTAAATATATTTTCTCAGAGCTCCTGGCTTAAAGCTGTAACCCTTTTGGTCCATCAAGCGGTCTGGGTGTCTTTGTTCACCATTTTTCTATGGCTTGGTTCTACAGGGGATCGACAAAAGGATTTGTGGAATGGGGCTGAGAAGCCACCCATTCATGAAACTCCATGTTTTTCTTCCTGGGTGTGTGGTGGGAAGCTGACACATCTGGGTGTAGTAATATGGAGGTACCGTTACATAATTAATTGTTTCTTATGCAAAATCACCAGGGATCATTGCTCGAATACTTCCCAGTTGAAGGATCTAAGTCTCCCTCTCTAGACGGCTCGAATGAGCCACACAAGATTTTAAACGTCAAATAGGACATTCAGAATGATGAGAGGCTGCCGTTTCCATCTCTGAGGAACCTTGCGGTACACTTCTAAACAGTTCCTTATGGGTTGTGCAAGAGCTGCTGTCGAGAAACTCCTTCAAAGTGTCTTGGAGGACGTTGTTCCCATGACGAGTCAGTTGTTTTCAGTGTCTCTTCCATGGTGAACAGGTCATTTCACATGTCAGTTGCTCCAACCAAGACAGGATCCCATTCCATGTCAGTCGCATGAGAGACCACATACAGGAGTTGTGTAGTCGGACACCTGATGTATTTTACGGCATCAATAACACCAGAAACTGATACTTCTTCAACCCCCCATATCACCAGACTTCATGCAGAAGGATCGGAGTCCAGATCATTGGAAACATTTTACAATATTTGCCATCTGTGTGCAAATGTGTGGATTACCCCAAACCTTATGATGATGTTCTGACAACTTGTTGTGATGTTTCCTGGTGATTCAGCTGCCTTCGCATACAGGGCTGGTCACATACACTGACAATCTCAATTCAGGTTACAATCTTGCTTGATGCCTCAGTGACTGGTTGAGGCACTTCATTGGACGTAGACATGTGTTGCTGGTAATTGATGGTAGGCAGGTAGCCTACATTACAACTGCTGACTTACTGGTGTTTCTTGCTGGGAAATTGCGTCTTTTTTCCAAACAAAGGTTCTTGTTATTGGCAAGATGATTATTGGCAGCAGTATCATCATGTGTAATTTTGCTTGTGGTGGCCCCACTCATTGTCCTGCATTGTAAGTTTGCAGATTTGCAGGAGGTGCATCAATACTTTAGTTTCTTTGTTTTGGCAACACTGGCCATGGTTGGGAACAGGACTTGGTTAAACTCGCTTTGCTTGCACAGCAATCCCATTGACTCTAGAGATGTTCCCACACTGATGGTTTCTTCCAGACGTTATATATTGTCACAGGCTAAGGTTTGGGAGATATTGACTGGATGATGTTACCTGGTATGGCCATATCTCTCCCTGATGACAGAGAGCTTCTGAAAACACAAGGCTGTGTCAAATCTCTGCCATATGGGAATGGATACACTGTGCCCAAGTCGGTTGAGAATGTTTATCAACCTCCACACATCAAGTTAATGACTTGACACTGAATGGCAGAACAATGTGGCTTAGAAGGCTGAGTTTTCCACAAGTCACTGGCATTATATGTCTGGCCAAGATTGCAGAAGTCACTTATCATCTCTGGCTGCATGAACAGGATCATTTGAGCCTGTGAGTAGATAGCACAGGAAACACAGAGGAGCGATGATGGAATGGTCGGACAACTCTGTTTCTGGTTTAACTCAGGGGGGGGCCAGGCATTCGGTGGTTTAATATTGCAAGAGACAGTCAACACCATGGAAGCATGTCTTTTGATTGTAAGACAAAAGGAGAATTTACGCGATAGTGACATTATGTGGTGAAAATGACAAGTAGCTTCATATGCTCGTTGTTAGCTGCAATCGGCCGCACTCTCCTCGCCCCGGGGGAAGGCGCGCTCCAAAGGCGAGCCGCCCGGGGGTGGTGAAAAAGGTTAAAAAAATAAGCTTTATCTCTGTCCCACAACGACGCCGGACACACTACTGATGCACTCTGAGCGCGCAGGCACACACACCACCGGATGTGTTTCTCTCTCTTGTTCAATGAAGTCGGCGGTGATCAGCGTTAATTTGTGATTATCGGAACAAACAGGCGAATCACAACTTAATTGAATGCGGTTCCGTTTTACATTATTGTCTGTAAGTTAGATTATAAAAATCAACTTTTATTAAAATCGAACATTAATAGTTAGAGCTTGGAGGCCATAAAAATAATAGTTCATTAAAGTAACCGGGTGGACTTAATTTTGCAGTGGGCTTTATGGCCGTCAGTGCGCTTGTGGTAAGACCCTGTATCTATCCACCACACCTTAAAGGCTGGTCCGTGAAAATATTGACGGACATTAAACGGTCCATGGTGCAAAAATGGTTGGGGGGGACCGCTGGGTGTACATTACGAATATATTTAGGATTACTCTTGAAGTGAATGTACTGTGGTGATTGAATAATCATAGAAGTTATAAACAACCTTGCATGCTTGATTTTTTGATGTGATCGCTGGTAGAACAGCAGTGCTGGGACTGATATTTACCTGGATCTGCTTCTTTTGTTGTGGTGGACTGGGGGTTTCTTCTAACGGAGCACAGTATATTCCAAATTTGACCTTTGACTTTAAGTGAACCTTGAATTTGACCTTGTATCTCAAAATTTAAACATGGATTGAAACTTCCCACCCTTGTAAAAACATACAAAAAGAGGTATTTCATGGAACATCTGTGGTTCAGATCAAAAGTCGGAAATGGGTAAAGATGGACTCCGACGCCATCTTGAATTCTCTCAATGAAATTATATGGCTTGTTATATATTTTCTGAAACCTTTCAGTCAGGGGAATGCTGTGGTACTTTGTTTTGTGTTTCTGATGTTCCCATGTCCTCCAGGATTAAAGAAAAGAAACATAGTTTTGGCGTAAAATGTGATAAAAATGTATGCTTTTGATGGTGTTGATGACTGCAGTGATCCTCCATATTTATACAGTCAGGTCACATATGGGTTTTAAATGAAAGCTTAGAAGGTCCCTTTTAATCTGATACCAAACACAATATTATGAACATTAAGAAAAGTCCTAATCATGTGGGTATAACAGATTATGCTAATGCGTCTAACCACACAGTTTTCCTTGGGCGGTGGTAACTTCATGAGTGATATCAATATGTAGGCTACTCTCATGGAAAGGCTATCATACAAAAAAATTATCTACAGACATATATCTATCCAAAAAATATAGGTAGCCTTCGTCCCTTTGACTGATACCGAATAGTGAAATTTTGGGCTCTGGCCCATGGACTACTGTCCCTCGTACTGTCCACTGTGTCCACTGATGGGTAGCTCTATGGATAGACTGCACTCTCCCTGTGACTGGTGCATCTGCAGAGCGAAACTTTTCAAAGCTCAAATTACTGAAGAGCTACTTGAGATCTTAAATGGCACAAGAAAGACTGAGTGGACTGGCAGTGATCAGTATTAACAACAAAGTTGGCCGTCAGATTTCTTACAGTGATGTCATAAATAAACTTTGCCTCCAGGAAGCTCAGGTTTTAAGGAGTGGGTGGAAGAAGAACAGTAACATTAAAAAAAAAAAAAAAAAAGTCAAATGAGTGGATTAAAGTAGTTTGATCTTTTTTTCTAAAGCTTTTGTGCATAATTACATACATTTATATACTTTTAAGACCTAACTACACCACTTTATATTTGTTTTTGTGACCTTGTCATTATTTAAGTATCAGCTCAACACTCACAAATTCTTTTGTATTATTATTATTAATAGATTTATACTATTATTGTTATATCTTTATTGCTACATATCCATTTTGCACATTTGTCTTGCATTTTAATTTACCTATCTATATGGTATCTTAAATTTATGTTCTGACTTTTGTAAATAAACCAAACAGATGACAATCGGTTCGTGGGTCGTTCCGTGGACGGAGGCGACTGAGACGTCTACGTGTATTATATCTGTGCAGACCATCTCATATACCGTGGATGAATTGTCCATTGGAACCAGTTCCGTTACATCAGCTGTTTGTTTCAGGACGGTAATCTCTGGACGTGGTCAATGTTCTAAACTCTTTACACCTGTGTTTTTACAATTAAAGGAAAAACTGTGTGAACATCGAACCAAATGACTTGTAGCGGAAAAACATATTGGAGTTAAAGTGTTGCCAAGTCATCTGTTGTCAACACTTCAAAGCCACTCTGTGAACCAAGTGGACCAAAACTAAATGAATCAGACAGGTAACTGGATGGATTCTGTGGAAGCATGTGTGTGAATCAGAGATATTTTAAGTAAGATATTTTTCTCAAGAAGAAAGATGTTTGTGACATTAATGAACAAATCACTGGCCAACAGCCACATCCACACGTCAATATGTCGACTGTGTTCAACTGTTGGAACTGATTGAATATCCAACAATGATCATCTGTGCAACTCAATACTTTTATAGTATATATGCCCATACTTGTAATACTTATTCTGTTATATTTTATCTCATTATTTATCTTTAACACAGTCCACTCTTAACTCTTGTTATTTTTCAGTTTCCCCGTTGTGGGACAAATAAAGACTTTCTAGTTAATTACGGTTTATAATTTCAATTTAGTCACTTTTCTCATACAGTCATGTTACATGGACGGTTTGGAAAGTTAAACTGGACTGGACTAATGTACCTAATAAACTGGACTATTGTACCTGATAAACTGGACTAATGTATTAATAAACTGGACTAATGTACCTGATAAACTGGACTATTGTACATAATAAACTGGTTCATCATTCCTGGGGGGTATGATCTCAGACTCGGTTTATGGCGACACCTGCTGGTCAGTCCTTGAAGCTTCAGTCTGTGGTTTGTGTCCTGACTCTTAAATGATCTGAATCTAAAAATTCTTTCATCAATAATCACAGAGTCACTGGAGTCTGGTTGAAAAGTTTTACTCCCAGCAGGGAGTTGATCCATGAACTATAGCCAGAACAGAATCAACTGGTAATAGAGACGTTACATTCATGGTCAAGAAGCAGACTCTGTTAAAAGAAGATGTGATACAGTGAAATTAATCTGAACAGTTTTAAATAGATACGACCTTTCATTACACTTGGTGCTGCTGGAATGTTTCTACATTCAACAACATTAAATATTAAATATTGTTTCTTCATTAGCTTGTCTGGTCCACCTCCCATGTCCTCTGGTCTCAGGACCAGGGGCTGTCCTGTGTTGTTTCTTTTGTTAGTTAATGTGTTAGTGTTATCCTCTCTGTGCGTACTCGGCCTGATCAGCCACTATATAAGTCCCCTTTGTTCTTTGTTTGTTAGGTCAGTTGATTTGCCAAGTTACTTTAGCATTACAGCCTGAGTTTAGTTTCGTTCATCTGACCTCTTTTTATTGGCCTAGAATTAATTGCTTGTTTTTTGAGTAAATAAAACCCATATTTTTCAAAATCCATCTGCGACTCCTCGTTTTGCAGCTCGGCCCCTCACAATGGGCCTCATTCACTAACATGTGCGCAGAAATGTTCTTACTCTCAGAAAAAAAGAAAAAGAAAAAATCACTGTTGGATTCATGACACCATGCAATTAATCATTTACACTTAAGATATATTATTTTAAAGAGCTACGCTCCCTGACTCCTGGTTTGTTTTATGATCCCATTTAACAGCTTCGGGATGACACGGCTCAGAGTGGGTTGTGAAATCCTCTGGAATGTACCTGTAGCCAGGAAACCGAGGGCGGACAGGACTTTCACCAGAGGAGGTACAGGGTGAGAGCGGTGTGTCGGGTGATGGAGATGCGGCTCCTAGGAATTGCTCCATCAAAACACGCCTCGGCAGTCGGAAACGGCTCATAAGCCATTCTTCACTTTCATCAAACAGGTTTTGTCGTTCCCTGAAGATTCGCTCTCTCCTGAATGCACAGGCAGCGATATCTTCCAGCAAGGCTACATCTGCCATCTCTCCACTTCGTCCGAGGTAAATTGGACTCCTTTATATATCTTCCATGCCAATTAATCAGTGAAATCAACTACAGATGAGCACAGTCATAGCACTACAAGTCTTTCGGAATCACCTGTCAATTATAGGCCAATAAACTATTTGAACATTTTCATGTGGTCTACTCTACTTTAAAATTAATAAATTATAACGGAATTGCTATGATTGACGATGTTAATTGTGATAATAAATTGTGAGGATGACACGGCACTCCGTTTGGTCCATACATCAGTAAACTCAATTATTGTTATGATTAAAGCCCTTTTCCGATAAATTACGTTTTAATATAGTATGTATTTATTTAACAGGGTGTGTGTTAACATTTCCAAGGAAATTTCTTTCATCAGTTATGCATATGTATGACCTGAGGGAGTTCTAAATTTGTTTGCGGAGAAGGAAAAGTTTTAGGTAAGAAGAAATCGATGAATCCCAGATTTTGTGCGTACGCACGGTTCGTAAATGAGGCCCAGTGAGAGAGAACATCTCTTCCAACTGTTTAACCTTTTGTGTTTCCAACAGACATGAAAACAGAAACTGAGGACAGCGCCTCCTTCTGACTGAACCCAGATAACAAACAGATAAAAAAAAAATAGGAGAAAACAAAGTATATGCAAATGACTTTTCCAAAAGTAAACAAACAAAAAAAATATATATATATTTTAACTTTCCAAACCATCCATGGAAGATGTAACATGACTGTATGAGTAAAGTGACAGTTACAGGAAGAGTATGTGTGAAATAACACAACATAACAATAATCAGAGCCGGCCCAAGCCTCCATGGGGCCTAAGCACAATTAGGTGTTGAGGTATTTCTGCCTGATACTGATTGTTGATGTGCACACAGCCACTATAAAGTCACTGTAGCTCTGATTATCCTCTTGTCAGTCTCACATGTCTTTACACATCTATGTGTTACATGCTGAAATTAGGCTGCTGTTTCAGGTGTAATGAAGTTTGTCTTTGTTGCAACAAGCACAGTCAAAACTACTGTGAATCAATTCAAATACACATAATAATAATAAACATTATAATTTTTGGCTTCAGAAAACTGCAACAGCAATGTTCAAAAAATAATATATGATGCAAGAACAACACTAAAGTTTCAGCAACAACAATAACAAATAACTAACAGACAGAATTAACAGTAAAATATCAAGCAAATACTTAAATAATGACAAGGTAACAAAAACAAATATAAAGTGGTGTAGTTAGGTCTTAAAATATATGAATGTATGTAATTATGTGCAAAAACTTTAGTAAAACAAAAATAATCAAAATAACTACCTTAATCCACTCATTTGACTTTTTTTTTTTTAATGTTACTGTTTTTCTTCCACCCACTCCTTAAAACATGAGCTTCATGGAGGCAAAGTTTATTTATGACATCACTGTAAGAAATTTGACGGCCAACTTTGTTAATACTGATCAGTGCCAGTCCACTCAGTCTTTCTGGTGCCATTTAACTGCCCTTATGATTATTTAAATGTAGTGGAAAACATTTAAAAGTATACGATTCTGAAGAAAAAGCTATATTCATTAGAACTGTTGGTCGTATGTGATTGTTTTTGCAGACAATCGCTCTCAAGCGTGTGGTCGCTTCATAATCCTAAGTCCACTATACTGTTACGCCGACTATTCGCAAATTAATAAATGGTGCAAGCACGTTCAGAGAGAATATATAGCCTTCACCGCCCATGTATTGGCTGTCACGACTGACACTCTCGCATGTGCCTGTACATCGTCATTTCTCTCTCAATAATTTTCTGATGCCTGTTCTCACGCTCGTTGACGACGTTCAAATTTCACGTGCCAGCGCGCCGTATACTCGCACCTTGTATGCCACCCCCCCGCAGTAGCCTCGGTGGCGGGGTTTCCCTTACCAAATCCCAGGGGTTTCGTCGGTCTTTCTCTACTCCTTCCAGCACTACCGCCACCTACTGTGCAGGAGTTTGATGCGCACAGCTGCCTTACGTGATCAGTCACATAAAGTTTATTCAATTCACATTATGTTTGTTTATTTTTGTTTTCATGTTTATTAGGGCTAAGAATCATTTATTTATTTATTTTTTGAGTGTATAAGGAGTTGTCTTCCACTTTGCTGCAGCTTGCTCACAGACTAGGACACTTCACACCCTCATATTTCATACGCTGGAAACCAGATAAAGCTAATTGGCTACACATAGAAACTGACTGACACATAAGAGGCACTGCTCCTCTCTTCTGGATGGGTGGAGTCTAGGAAGAACAAGGTCACTGTGTCTGCTTGGATGAGGGCTTTTTGTTTTTTCTACCCTTAAGGTGAATTGACTGACGTCTCAGCGCTGAAATCAATACTTATTCTCTGTGTACGGAATAAATATCCTAAACGTGAGAAATTGACGCGTGATTTGTGCGTAGATGGACTATCCTTTCCAAAAGGTGTAAAGATCCTGGGCTGAAGGAAAATATCCTCCTTCGACAGCACCTTGTATGCAAACGTCTGTAATGTGAATCATGTCTGTGCCAGGAACACACAGTGCGTTTACATGCACGTGAAAAAAAAACGAATTATTGCCTTGATCGGACAATAACAGGAGAACTTAAGTGCATGTAAACACGTTACTCTGATTAAAATCGGAGTTCTCATTATTCAGTTTGGGCGCCCAGATAATGTTGATTGTATTGCAATTTTCAATCGGTTAATGCAGTTTGTGCGCTTGCCCACCATACACGCGCAGCCTCTGACGCAAAGCAAACATAAAAAAGTCAAGGAAACCTATCGCAGAAGAAGAGAGTAAAGGAGCAGTCGCTGTGGATTGCGAGGATATTTCATGCCCAAGAAGTAGCTCGCGAAAACATTACGTACAAGTTTAAAATAAGGTACTATTTATCGTCTGGTTGTTGTTTGACATGCCGGTCTGCCGCATGAACGACTCTTGTTTATTATGTCACATAATAGCTCAACTGGAAACCAGGCCGTATTAACGTGGTATTAACCCGCTGAAAAGACACCTATCGCCACCTAGTGTGGAGGAGGAGAACAGTTATTCGATTTTCTTTCGCTGCATGTAAACTGGTACAAGGATTGTAGTCAGAAAGTTGAATTTTGAGCATAGCTCGATTAAGCTCTGCATGTAAACGCACTGACAGACTGAGCAGCAGGTATATCTTCTTCCAGAAGCAGGGTTCACATTTTACAAAATAAATAATAAATAGTTCAGTGATAAAAAAAAAAGTGATAAATTGCAACTTAGTGAATGTTTTACTTTGATTTGATTAAGATGATTCGTCAAGAGAAATTGTATCTGTTTTTTGTGAAGTATTTGTATAAATGCAACATGTTTGTGAGGTTCTCATGAACTATACAGGTACACTATATAATAATTTGTAATATAACGGAATTTTACCTGATTATTTCTTTAAAGATTATTTATGTATTTTAAAATACAGATAAAGTGGACAATCAACGAAAAAGACTGCGATTTTACATGTCAAATTTAACATAACATGAAATCACTGTAAACTGTGAAAATATGTGTGAAAACATGGAAATTTTTGTTTTTTTACAAAAAAAAATTAGAAATAGATATTTACTGTTAAAATATGTCCCACGTGTTATCGTAATTTTACAGTTGTTTGTCTGTTATTTAATGGAATTAAACTGTAAATTAAACAAACTTAAAAACTTTTAAAAATGTCATTTTAAAAATTACTGAGAAAATTTATAGGTAAATAACTATTTACTACTGTTGGCTATTGTGTGTGTGTTCTTTTTAATTAAATAAAATATAATATACAATCCCAAATCACACGTCTTGGAATTATTTCCACAGCATGTCTGACTAAAACCCGTGTAATCAGGAGACATTTTACTGCTGCAACGTCTCCCTGCACAAAGTCAAAAGACAAAAACGTGAACGCGACATGTCATTCGAGTGCGTGCATTGAAAAGCGCGGGTCCCGTTTGGATTGGTCAACAGGAATGGTTGGTGAAGAAGAAGAAGAAGACGAAGACGAAGAGGAGGAAGACGAAACGCTTAACAAGGTCAACAACCACTACACGGCTGTTCCGTTTGGTCACAGAAACTTGGAAAAACAAACTATCAGCTATGTCGAGGCTGGGGAGGATGGGGACGAAGCAGAAGAAGGCAAGTATCAAACTGAAAGTTCAGTAGTATTAGCTTTAATTTACACCACTTTACTCAGTCGACTAAACAAATGCTAGCATGTCGTCAGATTGACATGTTAGCTAACTACGATGACAAAAGTTTTGGCCAGCGGCGGCGTCTTACGTGGGGGGGGCTGTCTGCCAGTGTGTTAGTCATAGATATATATCTATGACTGTTAGTAGTCAGCCAGACCAACCACCGTTTATTTTTTACGCTAACGTCCAAGCTTAGCACTTAACTGTGTGTCATTACGTTTACTCTTTGTGAAACTGACTGACACAGGCCGGAGAGATGATAAGAGGATACAAATTTGTTTAGAGCTGCAAAAATGAAACAATAATCGATTATTAACCCTTTCTACATTTTCACTAAACTTTTTGGCCATAACTTTTACTCGTGTCTTGAAATGGCCGTATGGATTTCTGGCAAGTGTTAGGATTTTTTTTCTCTCTTTTGCAGATAGTGGTGAGATGGTGATTTCTTGGCTGTAATCTTTGTGGTTAAGAACTCCACTAATTTCCCCATGCTTGAATGTACAGGATGATCGCATGGCATTCAGATACAAAAAGGGCTTCTTTCTGTGTTTAAACCAGGTGAGGCACTTGAATTCTGACAGATTTTGAGATCAGCTTGTGATGCAGGGACCAGCAAATATACTTTTTTGTTACACCAAGCATGATGTGTCATATGTGCCCAGCATTGCATTGTATCAAGTGAAACAAGCATGAAAATGTTGGAAGCAATGAGCAGAAATAGATTTTTACCATGTGCCTATGTGTACAAGCTTTGTGGGGACATGAGTAATTTCACTTAAGCATAGCTTGTTGCCTCAGAGTCATCTGGAGGTTTGAGAGATTAAAATGTGACAGTAAAACAGTATTTTTCATCCCTTCTAGTCCTTCCTAGTCATGGTATGCAGAGAGTCTGCTTCTGTCTTTCATCAAATCATTGCCTATAAAACTCAGAGAACCTGAGCCTTTTGCTGGAGATTCTGCAATGTTTAGGAGTTGAGGACCTGAGCTAACTGCAGGAGAGTTTGACGCCTCCTTTCTGTCCATCTGGTCACTGCTCAAAAAGACAAGTATGTGTTTCCGTTTGTTACAGAATAAATTTTCACATTAAAAAAAATTGTGCATAGTTAATATCTACTTATTAGGTCCACATGTACATAATCAATGCATCCAACTACAAGGGCAGGTAGACTTGGAATTATACTTCAAAGATTCTTCTCGACTAAAATTTTTTTTTGTTGATGTTTTGAAAATGGTAATGACTATACACTACATCTTGTTCTTCACTGATTTCTTAGGGGGTCTTAGTGGTGGGGTACTGCCATTATATTGAGAAAGGAACAGTTATAAAATATATCAATGGCTACTGAGGATTTTAACTTATGTTATGGTAATTAGATTTCCCCACATTGAGCTTTGTGATGTCTGTGGTTTAAATATTACTAACTATCTGTTCCTTTAGTAAGGCAACAACATGTCTTGGACAGTACTCCAAGCAGCCTAGAGCAAACAACAGTGAGCAGAGCCTCAGTACAGTACAAGTCCAGTACACAGTTCTGACTTATGCCCCTCTCTGGTGAGTACATGCATCTGTTGCACACACAATTTACTCTTTTGGTTAGATTGGGCTGAAAAAATTAACATAATATACTGTAACTTAGAGTAATATAGTACTATCGAGCTGCTGTAAATTGAATGTAGTGCTTAGAAATCAGTTCGATCAGTTGGGTCTATCTTCCTCTAGATTCTGATTCGGTAGCAAATGACCACACAACATAATGATGGAGGGATTATGGAATGAACACAGGATACCTTATCACAAATGTACAATAAAAAAAATGACCTTTTGTATCCAGCAAGTAGCAATAGTTTCCCCAACAACAATATGTTGTTCATTTAGTTCCCATGTATTATGTCAGCCTAGGTGTGTATTTTCTTTGTAGTGTGTTGAGGATCTTGCAACGTTGTCTGTCCCCATAAGCAACAGTGTCATCTATAGTGGGACTCGTGGATGCTGTGGGTGTGAATAGGCTGTATCTTCTTGCACTTTATCCGTGGGGTCCTGCTCTTAAACTGTTATTAGTGTTATTATTTAATAACGCTAATATTTTATGTCTTCTCTTCAGGTCTTTACAGTATCAGAAACTGCAAAATTCACTACGATCAACATATAGTTTCAAGTTTTATGGACACCACAACCTCGTCAACTGTAGAGAGCAGGGGTCGGCAACCCGCGGCTCCGGAGCCGCATGCGCAGTTCTTTCGTTCCTCTGTGTGCTGCTCTCTGCAGCGTGCGGTGCGGAGAATGATTGCTGATCAAAGCCGTTCACTTTTTCACGCTAAACTTATCTGCCTTCTCAGAATAGCGATGGCTATGTTTAGTAATTAGTTCACTTTCTTCAGTGAAAAACGAGCGAGAGTTACACAACAATTGAATGACTCTGGAAGGCACACCCACACACATGGTTGTAACATCAAACAATAAAACACTGAAAACTCCCACAGTGCATTGCAGCTCATTTATAGTTGCTGTCCAGTATTTAAGTCAATTGTATTTTTATTTTAGTGCATTAGTGTTTTTAACTTTAATTCTAAATTTGAATTCGATGGTGACCTTTTAAGCATTAAAATTAAATGTATTTAATTTTTTGTTGCACAAAATATACGCCACAACTGCGACGTGCGACACACGCCCTGAGGGTCCAGCCCGCTATTTTTTTGAACTTTTCGACCCCAGTAAGCCAACCAGGATAAAATTCCCTGTTATGTATGCATAATGCAATTTCGTTTTTCTGTAGCAGTTATTTCATTTCATAAATGCAACATGGGCCTAGCATAGAGGTGAAAACGATATATGCAGTGTTATCTTCATTTTAGATGTCAAAGGGGTTTTGTGGCTCCCAGTGTTTTCTTTTGTTTTAAATTGTTAACTCAACTTTTTTTTTTTTTTTTTTAAACTTTTTTCTTTCATTACCAGTTCAGTTGAATTTTGTTTTGGTTTTGTTTTTGTTTCAGAACCAGTCATTTTAATTGAATAGATTTTGAATATGCTGTAAATGGCTACCTGCTTACAGTTGAATAATAAATTTACGGAGAATGGGAAAAATTGTAGTCGTTCTTGGTTCAGCTTGGTCTCATTTTTTTCTCATGTTCTTCATGTTTTTGAAAAGATCAAAGTATTGTTGTTTACTGATATATCACATCCTAACTTATATAGCCTACAGCCTGTTTAAATTAAAAATAATGCCTTTTAAAAAATAATAAGTGCACCATTTCTGTATCTTTAAGTATTAATTATGCATATTACAAATGTTATAGTTGCAGTCTGGGTAATTTCATTATTTTTAATATGTTAAAATGTTTGCTAAATTTTCAACGTTTAAACAACGTAATAAACCAATTAAATATTCATTTGATGTTTTCTAAATGTTAAAGTTATTCTTGCATCTAACCAAATATCTAGTTTTGCAACAGTTTTTTGACGTGTTTTGAAAGATTAATCACCCCCTTTATTTTGTGTCTCATATATTGTAGTATTACTTCAAATATAAATTATTTTACAATCTTCTTCCCATAAAAAATAATGTCATCTAAAAACGATATAACAGCACATTTATGAAATTTATGCATTAGGTTAGTAATACAACATTTATTTACAGTATTTTTAGGTGATTTAATTGTTTTAAAATGTGAAAATGTTTCTAATTAAACGTTATTAAACAACCTGAATACAGGCCAGCAATCTTGTTAGAAATTACAAGTACAAACTGTACTTTAATTATGGAAAATAACTGTATTTTTACGAGAAAGTAACTTTCCGTTATATTACGGTATTTTTATGGCGCTCCTGCTGCCAGAAATGTACCGTTTTAAAAAAAATAATAATAATTTACAGTGTAAGTATGAAATTTAGTCACTACTTATGGATTTATGTTGCTTATAAGGTAACAATTAAGTGGCTGAGACAAATTTGGTGGATGGCGACGTGAGGCAGAAACACTATTAATGACACATGTCTAGAGTAAATATGTTTTAAATAATAATTCACCGCATTATGGTATATGAATCCGTAAAGGAAAAAGACACAGATATAATTAACATTCAAAAGTTTCAGCTTAAGCCAATTCACCCTGAAAATGAAGAGAAGGATGACAAAGATATAACGCCAGCACAACAGATGTTAGTTTGGGTTCCAGTGTAAAACAGATAGAATTGATATATTTTGTGAAAACTGGAAATCTGTCTTTGCTCCACTCTTCTCATCCCCATTAATTACCAATAGATTAGCTGCACAATTATAGAATATAGCTGCGTTCATGTGAATGTAGCGCTCTGTGGAAAAGCCAAACTGGTGACACTTGAACGAAGGCTATCTGCATATAGTCCTGGAAAAAAAAAAGTGAAGGTCGTTGAGAAGTTGGTAATGATTCAGACTCAGTGATGACTTTTGTTGGTTTATTTGTAAATATTCAGCGCAGAAGGAGACACACACACACACACACAGAGTAAAACCCAGAGAGCATGTCACCCCAAATGTGAGGTGACAACAAGTTTTAAGTCCACGCTCGCGTTGGTTTCACGTGGATCTGGTGAAAGTAAACTTTACACTTCTTGAGTCTTACTTCTGTGTAACGGGTGTGTGCGTGTGATTAGGAATATTATTAAATCCTGCAGAAGACATCAAAACATACATCAGCCTTCTGCCTTTCTTCACCTCTGCACCTCTTCTCCCTCAACAACACAAACGGGACTGTGTGTGGGCAGAGTTTTAAAAACAACAGAAAAACGTATATAACAAAACAATGCCACCTGGTGGCAAAAAGAACACACAGCGTGGGGTGGAGTGAAAATAGAAAATAGAAAAAAATAACAAAATCCTAACCTAACAAAATAAAACACATACCTGCAGAAGACATCAAAACATACATCAGCCTTCTGCCTTTCTTCACCTCTGCACCTCTTCTCCTAAACATGCAAAACGTTCAAGTGTTAACAAAGACGTTAAACAAATCGCGCCAAAACCATGAAACTAAAAACATGCAAGTGGAAGCGAAGCCAAACAAGACAACGAACTCATGCTGAACTTATTTTGACTTGTTATGAACTCATGTGGCCTAAAAGGTCACATAAGCAAATACAGGCAGCGTATATGAGAGAAGTAAAAATAAAAATGTAATTTTCCATCACACTATGAAAACATAACTAGGAACCAAGTCACATCACTACTGAGGACTGGACCCAGAAGCAAAGCACACAAACATGGCACCCGTGATCTGACTGGACCAGACCCTGTCTGATGTACAGCTCTGACTGGAGGCGTTCAGGTTCAGCTCATTCAAACCAAAGCTGCTTCATGTTTGAATTGATTAAAGTCAGAAGTGAATCTGATCCACTGAGTGTGTGTTTATTTGAGCTCCTGGTCAGCTGGGTTTAGTCAGCAGGGGGCGCTGCCGTCCTCAGCCTCTGCATTCATGTCTATTGGAGATAAACATATATATCTACAGAGATAAAAATGACATATGCAGTTTCCAGCAAAGATATAAGCAATATAAATATATATACACATATACATATAGAGCGGCAGTCATTGCATATATATATATATCAAGATAATAATAATATAAAGATCTTTATATTACTTTTTCCCCCATCCCCTCCCTCCCAAGACACGAGCATCTGCAGTATAATAAAACAATCTACAAAGTAGCAGACGGGGTTGGAGGAGGATGGATCTTGCGTGTGCAGATCTGAAAACTGTGTCAAGGCACCCTTCACTATTTAACTGTCTCACTGTTTGGAGATTCCCCCGTGCCCCCTCAAAGAGGAGCAGGTGTCTGTCTTCTCAGAGGAGCGTCTGACTCTGGACTCATGGGTAATGTAGTGATCGTCCATTGCCACATTAACACCACAAAGACGAAGAGGTCCAGGTTAGAGATGAAGTTCTGCTGCTGTCATGTATAATTGATGGTGATGGTGAGGATGGATAATAGAACCATGTTAGCTTGTTGCTATGCTGTGCTCTTACATTGGGCTGTCAGTGTCTCAAACATGTGTGGTGAACAGTTGAGGCTTCTCAACAACTTCCCCCTGAGCAGGAGATTCAGGGAAACTGCATTTTGCAACAGCATACGTAGTGCAGAACAGTAAGATGAACAAAGAGTTGACTGTGTAAAAAAAATTGGATTGTGACACAAAGTATTTCCAAATGACAAGCAGAAAGTGCTGAATCCCGAAACAGATAGCTGCTGACGAACATAGCGTCGTACTGCACAGTAAGTAAGTAGTGAATTGCATTAAAAAGTAATAGGATTTTAACAAAAAGTATTGTACGACAAACCTAAAGTATTGAATGGCAACAGAAAGTATTGAATTGCAAACAGATGTTGCACAGGACCTTACACATTTGTTAAATGATGAGAGTATTTAAACCTTGAGGGGTAATAATGTTGCACATATTAGGCAGGTCAGACACAGTTCCTGGCTCTCGCAGACTGAGGTCGGTTTGTGAAGTAGTCCAGGGTCCACACCCATCCCCTCCCGTTTGTCCCTCAGAATCACTGGCTGGATGGTGTTGAAAGCACTTGAAAAGACAAAATAGGTGATTCTCACAAAGCTGCCGGGGTTTTCCAGGTGAGAAAGAGCTCGATGTAGCAGGAAGATAACCGCGTCCTCCACTCCCACATTAGGACGGTAGGTGACAGCCAGCAGGAGCCCCCGTGCACTCAGATGCCGACGCGCAATTTGCTTTGAAAACCTGGTGGAAGACACCCACACTCTATGATCCACACGGCACAAGCACAACTTCTAATGTGATGAGCACTGACTGTATGTACGAGGTGATGAGCCATCTCCATGTACACCACCCACAACTATACAGGGGGTTCAAGGTATATTTGAGGGTTGTTTTTCATGAGTTTTGCATCTTTTATTTCTACCACCGTGATCGTGAAATTACGGTGGCCGACAAGGGCCAAACGGATGGACCCAATACGTCTCAGCTACAGAAATGATGAAAAATCACAAACTCAAACACAGGTCTAAACGAGGTACAAAAGGAGGAGGAAAGTGGTGCAAACGAAAAAACGTGCTGCAAAAAACAAAGATGGATGCATCATCGTGAAACGTAATAGTATTTTAGACCCTAAGATTTTTAATAATTACAGACCCGTATCCAACTTACCATTTTTAAGAAAAATTTTATAATTTTTTTTTTTTTTAATCAGGTATTTCTACTATTTCTTGATTAGAAACAATATTTTAGAGAAATTTCAATCTGGTTTTAGGACGAACCACCGTACTGAGACAGCCCTTGTAAAGATTTTAAATGATATCAGGTGTAACGTGGACTCACAAACTCTCACAGTCCTGGTCTTACTGGATCTTAGTGCCGCCTTTGATACAGAAGACCATCACATTTTATTAAACAGACTTAGAAACCTGGTCGGCATCTCCGGTACTGTTTTTAACTGGTTCACCTCTTATCTCACAGATCGACATTTCTTTGTAAGTATGGACACCTGTTCCTCCAGGAAACATAAAATTAAGTGCGGGGTGCCCCAAGGGTCACTTTTAGGGCCAACTCTTTTTAATCTCTATATGCTTCCTCTTGGGGACGTCATCAGGAGGCACAGCATCAACTTTCATAGTTATGCTGATGATACACAGCTGTACATCGCCATGTCTCCTGATGACACAGGCCTATTGATGCCCTTTTAAACTGTATTTTAGATATTAAGTCATGGATGGCAGAGAACTTCCTACGGCTCAACCAGGACAAAACAGAGGTTTTAGTCATTGGTCCTGTTGGGTTTTAAGGGGTTAAGTAAGGCCTTCAGCCTGTGTATAACACTGGGAAAAATCAGGAAGTATGTTACTTCCGCTATCTCACCATATAAGGAGTTGTTTTCCACTTTGCTGCAGCTTGCTCACAGACTAGGACACATCACACACTAATATTTCATACGCTGGAAACTAGATAAAGCTAATTGGCTACACATAGAAACAGACTGACACATGAGAGGTAAGTGCTCCTCTAGGTAGAACAAGGTCACTGTGTCTGCTTGAAGGAGGGCTTTTGTTTTTTCTACCCTTAAGGTGAATTGACTCAAGTCTCAGCACTGAAATCAATACTTATTCTCTGTGTACCAAAGAAATAACCTAAATGTGAGAAATTGTCGCCTGATTTGTGCATAGATCCTTTCCAAAAGGTATAAAGATCCTGGGCTGAAGGAAAATATCCTCCTTCGACAGTCCTTAACGGCAGAGAGAGAAACTTTTATCAAAAAATGGGTGTGTAACCATGGCTGCAGGTGTTCAAGTCTCTGTTGAAACTCTCAGTCCTCTGGTTGTGCACATAATAAGACGGTCACACCAGCTCATGAAGTTCTCTGGAGGCATCAATAGACACATGAAATATGGACACAATGGACTCATTTAACTGAAGCTGTTCTTGCACCTACTGAGTCCTTCCTTCACGGTCACGATCTGACAACTAATTCTTTTTTTATTCTTTTTGGGGAAAAAAAATTAGATGATATTTTCCCCAGATGAAACAGATTGTACTATTCATCACAGGGTACTTATCCCAATGCTTACTAAGGGCACTGTTTTTGAAACCTTTTTGTTTGTTTGTTTGTTTTAAATAACATTTTCTGGTTAAAACTGACCAATGTGTCTTATTTAGGCAAAGGCCCAAATCTTGAGAACTTCACCACATTACAACCAAATTTAAAGTATGAACACATTAAATATTGTAACACAACATTGGGTGATAATGTAATGTGAGTTAATCATAAAAAAGTACGAGTGTTAGCTGAAACAAACACGCTTTGTGCTGCAACAGAATGAAAAGTGAGTCCCCGAAACCTTTATATTCCAGAGCTGTTGGGATGTGGGAAAGGAGTGTGGAGTGTTTGAACTCTATATTATACACGTATCTAATGACTGCTCATTTTTGTCCAGGAACACCATGGGTGTATACAGGTTGAACAAAACACACACAAAAAAATTTCACATGTGTTCTGAAGCCATGTGTGAACATAGCCATCGAATCGCATGACAAACAGATTAAATTAACTGCGTTTTCTTAAGAGAGAACACTTGTAAATCGGTCAGATTAGACTGAACACAATAGGAAGGGTGCAGTGCCATGTTCAGAGCTGGTGAAGCGCTGAGGAGACATTTCTGTCCAGATATAGTAGCGAAGAAGAAGAAGAGGTCCAGGTTAGAGATGAAGTTCTGGGAAACTGCATTTTGCAACAGCATACATAGTGCAGAACAGTAAGAAGAACAGAGAGTGGACTGTGTAAAAAAAATTGGATTGTGACACAAAGTATTACCAAATGACAAGCAGAAAGTGCTGAATCCCGAAACAGATAGCTGCTGCCGAAGATAGTGTTGTACTGCACAGTAAGTAAGTAGTGAATTGCATCACATCCCCTCCAGTTTGTCCCTCAGAATCACTGGCTGTTGAAAGCACTTGAAAAGACAAAACAGGTGATTCTCACAAAGCTGTCAGGGTTTTCCAGGTGAGAAAGAGCTCGATGTAGCAGGAAGATAACCGCGTCCTCCACTCCCACATTAGGACGGTAGGTGACAGCCAGCAGGAGCCCACGTGCGCTCAGATGCCGACGCGCAATTTGCTTTGAAAACATGGTGGAAGACATCCTCACTCTATGATCCACAAGGCACAAGCACAACTTCTAATGTGATGAGCACTGACTGTATGTACGAGGTGATGAGCCATCTCCATGTACACCACCCACAACTATACAGGGGGTTCAAGGTATATTTGAGGGTTGTTTTTCATGAGTTTTGCATCTTTTATTTCTACCACCGTTTATGGTGAAATTACGGTGGCCGATGAGGGCCAAACGGATGGACCCAATACGTCTCAGCTACAGAAATGATGCAAAATCACAAACTCAAACACAGGTCTAAACGAGGTACAAAAGGAGGAGGAAAGTGGTGCAAAAAACAAAGATGGATGCATCGTCGTGAAACGTAATAGTAATTTAGACCCCAAGATTTTTAATAATTACAGACCCGTATCCAACTTACCATTTTTAAGAAAAATTTTAGAATTTTTTTTCTTTAATTTATTGATTAGAAACAATATTTTAGAGAAATTTTAATCTGGTTTTAGGACGAACCACCGTACCGAGACAGCCCTTTTAAAGATTTTAAATGATATCAGGTGTAACGTGGACTCACAAACTCTCACAGTCCTGGTCTTACTGGATCTTAGTGCCGCCTTTGATACAGAAGACCATCACATTTTATTAAACAGACTTAGAAACCTGGTCGGCATCTCTGGTACTGTTTTTGACTGGTTCAACTCTTATCTCACAGATCGACATTTCTTTGTTAAGTATGGACACCTGTTCCTCCAGAAAACATAAAATTTTAGTGTGGGGTGCCCCAAGGGTCACTTTTAGGGCCAACTCTTTTTAATCTCTATATGCTTCCTCTTGGGGACGTCATCAGGAGGCATGGCATCAACTTTCATAGTTATGCTGATGATACACAGCTGTACATCGCCGTGTCTCCTGATGACACCGGCCTATTGATGCCCTTTTAAACTGTATTTTAGATATTAAGTCATGGATGGCAGAGAACTTCCTACAGCTCAACCAGGACAAAACAGAGGTTTTAGTCATTGGTCCTGTTGGGTTTTAAGGGGTTAAGTAAGGCCGACAGCCTGTGTATAACACACTGGGAAAAATCAGGAAGTATGTTATCATGTCGATGATGGAAAAAAGTGTTCTGGGGTTATTATGGTTTTCACTGATAATGTTTGAAAAATGTGCCTGTCTTGCTTCCTTTATTGCCTTATTGTAGTTTTTTTAGCTCAGACTTTAGAATATGCAGGTTTATTTATAATTTGTTCTTCCTCTCTGGGAACATTTTCTTTTTAATCATTTTATTTCATCATTAATCCATTGGAAGTGTTGGGTTGCAGGTGAGTTTTTTTGTTTTTAATGGAGCGACTTCGTCGCGTTTATTAGGTACACTGAGCTAAATGTAACACGGTATAAATCCTCCCACTATGAAGCTTATGATGTTTAGTTTTATTGTTGGTGAAGCTGTTTCTGACATTTAAACGTTGCTGCTTTTTAGGTCATTTGTAGGTAATTGTGTCACAACATGACTTGTTTGTGGATGTGAGAGAGGAGACAGTACAGTGTTTGCTCAGTGACTCCACATTTCATCCTCAAGCTGACTAGTGTAGGGAAGCTTCCTGTTAACAAACTGCTGTAAAACACTCATTTACTATGAATATTCTGGACAATAATTATAGTTTTCCATTGTAGCACCTTTAGTCATGACTTTGATGTTAAAGAGATACTCACATCGCTTTAGGTCCGGTAGTAGTTGCACCAGGACGTGACTCAAAAAAGGAACAGGTAATATTTTAATATCAATGCAAAACAAACAATAAACATCAACACCTTGAACAAGAAAGCCCACATAGCCTGGAAAGATAGTTTAACAACTTATAAAAAAAACTCTCCGTAAGATTAGGACAGCATATTATTCTTCATTAACAGAAGAAAACAAGAATAACCCCAGATTTCTTTTCAGCACTGTAGCCAGGCTGACAAAGAGTCACAGCTCTGTTGAGCCATCTATTCCTTCAGGCCTCAGCAGTAATGACTTCATGAGATTCTTCACTGATAAAATTGTTGGCATTAGAGATAAAATTCATAGCACCCTTCCATCTGCCAAAGATGTAAGTACGGTGGCATTAGAAACCTCTGTAGGACCTAGTCAGTATTTCGATTCTTTCTCTCTAATTGATCTTCCTGAGTTCACTTCAGTTATTACAGCATCTGAACCATCAACTTGTCTTCTAGACCCGATCCCAATTAAGTTGCTCAAGGAGGTTTTTCCATTAATTAATACCTCCATATTAAATCAGATAAACTTATCTTTATTAACAGGATATGTGCCCCAGTCTTTTAAAACTGCTGTAATTAAACCATTACTTAAGAAACCCACTCTTGACCCAGATGTTTTAGCCAACTATAGGCCAATTTCCAACCTTCCTTTTATCTCTAAAGTTTTGGAAAGGGTTGTTGTCAATCAGTTGGTTGGTCATTTAAACAGGAATGGTCTGTTTGAAGAGTTTCAGTCAGGTTTTAGAGCTCATCATAGCACAGAAACAGCTCTGGTAAAAGTTACCAATGATCTCCTCATGTCTTCAGACGATGGACTTGTCTCTATACTTGTCCTGCTAGATCTCAGTGCTGCATTTGACACTATTGATCAGTATATTCTAATACAGAGACTTGAGAGTGTGATCAAAATTACAGGAATTGCACTAGACTGGTTTGAATCATATCTGTCAGACAGATTCCAGTTTGTCCATGTAAACAACAACTCTTCTATATATACCAAAGTAAGCTATGGAGTTCCTCAGGGTTCTGTGCTAGGACCAATATTATTCACATTATACATGCTTCCCTTAGGCAATATAATTAGAAAGCATGGTATAAACTTCCATTGCTACACATATGATACCCAGCTATATTTATCCATGAAACCAGATGAAACTAATCCGCTGGTTAAACTCTGAGCGCCTTAAAGACATAAAGGCTTGGATGACCTGTAATTTTCTACTTTTAAACTCAGACAAAACAGAAGTCATTGTATTTGACTCTAAACATGTCAGAGATTCATTATCTAATCACCTGCTTTCGTTGGATGGCATTACCTTGGCCTCCAGTACTACTGTGAAAAACCTTGGTGTTATATTTAACTAGGATATGTCCTTTAATTCTCACATAAAGCAGGTGATCAGGACTGCTTTCTTTCACCTTCTTAATATCATCAACATTAGCAACATCCTGTCTCAGAGTGATGCGGAAAAACTAGTTCATGCATTTGTGTCTTCCAGGCTGGATTATTGTAACTCGTTACTGTCTGGCTCCAAGTAGCTCTTTAAAAAGCCTATATAGCATTCAATCCACCCTCTTCAATATTCTTGACCACATCAGCTCTTCTAATATACTGACCTTTGTTCTTTCAA
The DNA here is from genome assembly GCF_022458985.1 of Mugil cephalus. NCBI lineage: Eukaryota > Metazoa > Chordata > Actinopteri > Mugiliformes > Mugilidae > Mugil > Mugil cephalus. The sequence goes on from NC_061771.1 coordinate 30,404,657, forward strand.
ATAACCTTAGAATTTATACTGTTGATAAGTTTATGAAAATTTTCAAGTGAGAAAGTTGGGTAAACAGTTCTCAACAGACTTTAAATTTTCAATAACAGGACAGCAGAAAGGGTTGTGATTGGGAGGAACTGATCTGAACCTGAGCAGTGTTCAGTCATTGGATGTCTGTGAGAGTCACAGTTTGTCCATAACTAACACCGTGTTCGAACATAAGGTTATTCATCGTGCTCTTGGCACCATGCCGGCCTAGATCGTAGGTCGATGATTGGCATCTCACCCCGCCTCTGAATAATTTACTCCTCCTTCACCCTTAACACCAGGTGATTACCCAGCATTTAGTGCCTTCTCTCTATATAAACCTGATGTGGTTCTGTGGTTCTGAACAGCAGCTTTGAGCCGAGCAACCGATTCAAACAGCCAACCACTGTCTGCAGACACATAAGAGTTCAACTACTTTCTGATCATCTTTGGTGTCTCTTCATCTTGTTGTGTTTTAACATGTCTTCATCCAGTCAGACTGCACATCTACAGCTCATTTCAAGGCTCCTCTTTTTACATCTTCATCAGTGTTTTCAGGATCTGAATCAAGTTGTGTTCATATTCCAGTAGAAAACTAGTAATGATGTGATTATTGACCTCAAGCTTCAAGTCGACACCAACAATGTCCAGGTTTTACTAAATGTATTTTTGATATTTTATTTCCAGTATTTTAATTTAAAGGTGGTGCAGATCTATTGTTCTGTCTTAAATAAGTGATTTCTATTTTAAATCTAATCACATGTTGTTGGAATTATTGCACATAAGTTATCTCATATTTACTCTGAGTGTTTATGTATCTATTAATCTCCTAGTATGCCAATGTGCAACAGCATATATCTGTAGAGTTGCTTTACAGGAAGGAGAAGTAGGGGGACGCGATTTCTGCTGAGTCATCCCAGAGTCATCAGCGCCATGCAGGAAGTGCGTCTTCGACGCAGAAATACGGCTGAAGACGGAGCATACAGTCCTGAGGACAAGGTCGAAGCGATTAAAAATGTACCAAGAAGAAGATAGTGCTTGTATCATTTGAGAAGTTGCAGCTATGTGCTCCCCTCCCCATTAGTGCTGCAACTTCTGTTGTAACCAGGGACCTCCCTAAGGAAATAAAGAGAGGGTAAGGCAAGGTACACTTCAGAGCGGTAGGAGATTGTAACTGAATGTATCTCTGTCCGTTCTCCTCTTGAGAAAAAAGTAACTGTTGTCTTTCTCTTCTTTGTGCAATGTTTATGAATGTTTTAGGTTATTGAACCTGACATTTACTTGGTTCTTCGAGCTGGATGCCAACACGCCTGAGGATTCCAGCAGGTGCGGTGATATCCAGGAAAGACCGTGTCCACGGCAGAACTCTATAAGAGAGAGTTTTGTCAGACCCTTTCCGGGACTGGAGATCAGCCTGCCAGCTGGGATCCGACGGCTGACGGTAGTCCGTGAAGGGGAGAGACAACAGTGGTGAGTGGAATTTTACTTAAAAAGTGGCGAATGACTGAGGGTCATTGTGAGTAGAAAAACCCTGGAAATCCTAGGCAGTAGCAGGTACTGAAGGACGGCAGAGCCCGAGAAATTCCGTGAAAAAGTAAAGGACGGCGGAGTCTGAGAAATTCTGTGAAAAAGTAAAGGACGGCGGAGTCCGGGAAATTCCGTGAAAAAGTAAAGGACGGCAGAGTCTGAGAAATTCTGTGAAAAAGTAAAGGATGGCGGAGTCCGAGAAATTCCGTGAAAAAGTAAAGGACGGCGGAGTCCTCTAGAGCAGTTAAATGCCGTAGAATGAGTGATAGGATGTTGGAGTCCTGCAGTACGTACGCTTAAATTCCGTGTTAAAAAGGCGAGTGATTGTGTGTGTGATTGGAGATTAAAATACCACTAGGTATTTTATCTCATACCAAAACAGTAGGATTGTGAGTAGCGAGCCTCTTGTGGATGCAAAGGCAAGAACTCTCCACTCGAAAGAGTTGAAGTGAGGGTTACCACAACTGGGTTGTGTACTACTACTGTACACAACCCAGTTTTTAGAGCACCCTAGGTGTTAATAAACTGGACCAAATTCTCAAAAAAGGTAAAAGGGGGAAGCAAAATCGATCCTAAAGAACAACTGCAGTCTAAAGATTGGAAGTTTATAGAAAAACAGGGCCCTTATAAAATAAAACATCTAGATAAATGGATAAAAGTTTAAGGATTCGATGGCCAACTAAACACTCAAAAAATAACTGCATTACAAGATGCAATAAAAGAAAAAACTAAAAGGGAAAAGTCCCAAAAAGATGAAACAGGAAGGATACGAGTTAACACGACACTGGATGAAGGTTGCCGCAAAAACAGAAGAGGGAGATAGGAAAAAGAAAAAAAAAGAACTAAAACGCGCAAAGAAACAAAAAGCTGAAGAACTGTTGTTCCATAGAAAAGAAGACGATGAGACAGGACCAGTAAGTAGAAGGTAGGATAGATGGAGAGAGGAAGAAAGTGAAGATGACAAGGGAGGAGCTGCTGCAGCGTCAGAAGTTGTAACACAGATGCTGTATCCAGAACTACCAACCGAGTCGCCACCTCAATATGAGGAAACACCACGAACGACTCGTTCAAAAGGGAAAAGTTATACATGGTCAAAAACGATGGGGAAGCTGCTCTCCCCAGGACCGTCTGTGCCATCAATAAACTCATCACTTACTGAAGCTGATGCATATCTAATGATTCAAGTAGCAAACCCGAACGTAGCTGATGATCAGCCACAAACCATCCTGGTCTACAGAACATGGACCATAGATGACGTTAAAAAGGCTGTAGAAGGAGTGGCCTCCCATAAGGAGGACATCACACAGTTTGTCCAAGATATAGAAAACGTTAGACAATCGTACCACTTAAATGGACAAGAAGTGCAGCAAGTTTGGATGGCTGCACTGGGATCAGATTTATTATTTATTTTATTCAATTTATTTATTATTGGCATTATGTCATTGGCATTATGTCAGGCCGTCCTCTGCCTCACAATGATGGAGAATTAACCGTCCGTGTACAAGGTCTAACTGACCGAACTACACAACGTTTTAGACGTAGAGCAAATTACATACGAAATAGGAAGAGTTAAACAAAAAGAAGACAAACCATTCGAAGAATATAGGATCAGAATGACCACAGTGTTTAAAGCTCACAGTGGTTTAAGAAGAAACTCTGATCAGAATGGAACATTCCAGCAACAATTAAAAAATGCCCTACATGCAGGATCAAAAGATGCAGTACGTTGTTGGGTCAGCAAACATTACATAGGCCTAGCAACTGGAACCCTGGAGGACTATGTTAGTCATGCCCTTCATGTAGAAAAAGTTGTAAAAGAGAAAAAAGCTAAAAAACCTGTAGAGACCTTCTACCAAAATGAAAATGAAGACATCAGTTATCAAGGAGGAAGGGGTAGAGGAGGATTTAGAGGACGTGGTCCGAACCGTAGAGGGCAGAAAGGAGGAGGACTAGGAAGAGGACATTATAGACCAGGTGCTTCAGGCTGTTGGTCTTGTGGGAAAGAGGGACACATAGCTAGAGACTATAAAGAACGGAAATATTTTCCAGCATGACTAGCACGAACACAAGCTGAGACAGTTCCCTACGAAGCAGAAACAGAGACCAAACTAGATGAAGACACGAACGAAGTCCTGTTAAACTTCCAGGACTTGTTCTCAATGGACAGTGCCAAACCAGAAGTCACTCTGTATGTGATCGGTAAACCTGTCACCTTCCTGTGTGACACTGGTGCATGCCGGGCTACCTGCAGAGAGCGAATACCAGGTTTTAGACACAGTCGAGCACGTGTCACTGTAAGGTCTGCAAGTGGGAAACTGACTCAGGTGGAAGAAACAGAACCAGTATGGATTAGGGACCTAGGTCCAGCTGGACAATCGTACCAATTGTCAATCTTAAATGTTTCCAGAGTGTCCCAATCAACCCCCCCAGGCTGAAAAGGGTTTTTGCGGGTTTTTGGGGCTTAGCACTAATACCTACACCTGAGGGACAGATTCTGGTAAAAAGAAAAAACTGAATTGAAGAAAGGAGATTTCTTTGTACTCCCAAGGGAAAAGGACAGCCACATTACTACTACACCCTCGCGTTCCTAACAAACCTCCCTGTAATACAGCATCCCCTTAATGGCTGAAGGGAGAAATGCAAAATCCCCAAAACCACAGGACAGATGACGGAGGCAACCTGCTATCACTCTCTGGTACAAATCAACACCTGACCCAGATGAAGATTTACGAAGACAAGCAAAAGAAAGTCTCCTACGAAGGTTACTATAAATTATCTGTATGGAGATACGGAGAGTGCAGTAGTAGCTGGAGTGACATTGCCTGACGAAATCACCAAGCTGTATAGGATGTGGACCCCTCCCCACATATCTCTACACAAAGCAAAAAAACAACAGTGGAAGGATTTGGGCAAGATAGTGCAGATGGGAGAAAGTTTGACTGATGGGGAGAGACATCAGTAAACACATGGTATAGCTGTAGCACAGGTCTAACAAAGAAAGCCTAATTCTGGCCGGTCCAAGTATCGGCTGGTATACACCTCGATCAAAACAAAAGCGCTCAATGATACGTCATGTTAACTGAGGATGAGGAGCAGCTGTTAAAAGATGTTCCAGACAAATTATGGTCTAAAGGGCCTACTGACGTGGGATTGGTGAAAGGTGCACTGCCTGTACAAAACAGACCCAAAACAGAATATAGGCCGTGTGTGAGACAATATCCCTTAAAGCAAGATGCACAAGAAGGAATAAAACCGGTAATTGAAGACTTGATTGCAGTAGGGGTAATAATCAAATGTGAAGACTCCCCCTGTAACACAACAATTTTCCCGTTAAGAAGCATGTGCCATCCGTAGGATGGCACATGGTCCAAGACCTGCAAGCTGTAAATAATGCTGTAATCCAAAGAGCCCCGTGTGTGCCTGACCCTCACACACTACTAAATTCCTTACGACCAGATGCAAAGGTATTTACAGTAGTAGACATCAGTAATGCACCACCACACCAGGCTGCCCCAAGGTTACTGCGAGAGCCCAACTATTTACTCCCAAGTAATGAGTGCGAGTATGGCAAAGTTCAAACCACCAGGAGGGAGCCAAGTATTGTTGTACATAGACGATATCTTACTGGCCTCCCCTGATATGTAAACATGTAAAAAAAAGATACAATCGCACTCCTAAGACATCTAGCCGAGGAAGGTCACAAGGCAAGTAAAAATAAGCTACAAATGTGCAAAGACCAGATAAAATATCTAGGGCGAACAATATTAGAAGACTGCAATTCTCCAAGCTCCAAAACCAAGAACAAAGAAACAGTTAAATTCCTTTCTGGGCCTGACTAATTACTGCAGAACTTTGGTGCCTAATTATGCAGAAATAACAGCACCACTGAGCAAATTAATGTATGAAGAAAACCTCAAAATGACATCCCCTTTGAGCTGGACCACAGAAGCTGAAGAAGCATTTTGCGACGTAAAACAAGTCTTAGTGTCCAGCACAGCATTAGCGTTGCCAAATTATAGCAAAACCTTTCTTCAAATGGTAGACTGCAAAGGTCATTTTATGACCTCAGTATTGGCTCAACAGCATGGAGACAAAATGAAACCTATAGCGTACTTCTCATCTAAATTAAACAGTGTGGCATGTGCACTGCCTCACTGTGTTAGAGCAGTGATAGCAGCCTCTCTGGCAGTAGAAACGAGTGCCACAATAGTGTTGTTCCACCCTCTGATTCTGAAAGTACCACATGCTGTTTCTGTACTACTCTTACAAACTTACATGATATTCTTGTCACCAGCAAGACATTAATCATGCATGTATACGCTACTATCACAACCTCACCTCACTATAGAGAGATGCACCACACTGAACCCCGCCACATTGCTGCCTCTACCAGAAGACGGTACGCAACACGATTGTCAAGAGCTAGCGGAAAAAAAGGCCAAAAGCAGAACCGATCTGAGAGATCAGCTATTAGAAAAAGGAGAGGTGCTATTTGTAGATGGTTTTTCTAAAAACAATGAACTAGGAAAAACCCTAACAGGATATACGGTTGTGACCCAAAAAAACGCAGCGCAAGCAGCAGAGCTAGTAGCATTAACTGAAGCGTGAAAAATAATGAAAAACAAAGAAGCAACAATCTACACTGATAGCCAGTATGCGTATGCTACAGTTCATACCTTTGCGCAGTACTGGAAAAACAGAGGCATGATTACATCAACGGGGAAGCCAGTGACACATGCCAAACTCTTAACAGATTTACTGCAAGCAGTACAATTACCTAAAGCATTAGCTATATGTAAGTGTGCAGCGCATACATCTGGCACAGATACCGTTTCTCTAGGAAACACCTTCGCAGATGAAACAGCAAAGGCAGCAGCAACAGGTCAGATCAGCATTTTAACAGTAGAAAAAAGTACAACCCTGGATCACACTACTTTAAAAGACATGCAACAACAAAGCCCGCAGTCTAAAAAAGACACCTGGATAAAGAATGGGGCGAAATTACAATCAGACGTATTTGAATGACTAGACAACAAACCTATCCTACCAAAAAACATGTATAAATGGGCGGCTATATTGAGCCATGGTTCTACGCATGTCTCGACAGGAGGGATGGTAGGACAGGTACATCAATGTTATACCACTTAACTCTTATTCAAAACATTTTTGTAGAGCATGCTTAACGTGTGCTAGACACAACTCACAAGGAAACCTGAGACCTCGTAGAGGTCCAAATTATCCATATGGATTTTATAGAACTGAGCCAGAGTGAAGGGAAAAAGTACTGTCTAGTCATAATACTGTATATGCATTCTCAAAGTGGTTTGAGCTCTTCCCGACTAAACATCCAGACGCTCTGACGGTGGCAAAGCACTCTGTAAAGATATAATCCCCAGGTATGGAATACCTGAGAAAATATACAGTGACAATGGAACTCATTTTGTAAATTGTGAAGAAGATTGGTGTAATGTTCCACATTGATCTGAAAAACCACTGTGCTTACCACCCTTAAAATGTCGGCTTAGCAGAAAGGATGAATGGAACAATTAAAAATAGATTAAATGTACTAAAGAGACAGGAAGACCATGGGCACAATGTTTGGACTTAGTGAAATTATATATCAACATTACATGCACCTCAGGTCTGACGCCATATGAAACGCTGTTTGGAAGACTGTACAAATTACCTCAATTTAAAAATCAATGGGAAACGGATGATGAGGCAAATCTAGCTTATCCAGCATTATGCCACAACAATGGCAACGTAAGAAAAGGTCTCTACCCTGGCAGGGAGCAGGCGATCTGACATACATTGACGCCATTGGGATTCCACGTGGTGTTACAGATGAATACAAATTGGCTGATCAGGTAGCAGCAGGATTTGAGTCCTCAATTTGTTGGTGGTGTACAACTAACAAGAACGTAGACAGGATCATTTACGTCCACTACAACATACAAAAACATGCTATTGGCCGAAAAGGGAGTTGTTTGTGCTATATTTGGTGAACAGTTGCACATTTATCCCTAATAACACTGCTGCTGACGGCAGTGTCACCAAGGCCATAGAGGGGCTCCGAACACTCAACAGAAAGATGAAAGAACACTCCGGATGGATGCTAGATGAATGCTTTTGGGAAGTATAGAGCTCTTGTGTCCTCTGTTCTGGTTTCCATAGCAGTATTTGCTGCAATTCTAACCTTGTGTGGATGTTGTTGCGTGCCCTGTCTTCATGCCTTGCTTAACCGTCTCATTATCACAGCTATCTCACCCATGGAAAACAAAATGGCGCAAATTTATCCCCTGCTCGGCAGCGATCCTCAGAGCAATGAGGGGGACAGTGATGACGCAAAGGAGCCAACCTTTTACCTGCCTGACCTATACCCCGAGCCTGCTGAATATGACTCCGACTGTTGAGTAGCTCTGAGTGTAAATGTGTTTGTGCTCATAAAAATGACCTTACAGCTGAAAATCTAATTGAAGTGGCTGTTCCAAAGCGAAATGAGAATTTGAGCAAATATGTGATGAACAGGAGGGAAATGTTGGAATTGTTGTACAGAAGTTATCCCATATTTACTCTGAGTGTTTATGTATCTATTAATCTCCTAGTATGCCAATGTGCAACAGTCTATGTCTGTAGAGTTGCTTTGCAGGAAGGAGAAGTAGGGGGACGCGATTTGTGCAATGTTCATGAATGTTTTAGGTTGCTGAACCTGACACATGTGTAGTTTGTTATTATTTGTGATTTCACTGTGAAGAAGCTGTTTACATCACTGTGTGTTCACTCATGAATCCTTTCACTTTATTTGATGCAGGAAACCAAAATGGGCTCCGCCATCACTCAGCTTCAAGTGTCTCTGGATGAAACTGAAGAGATTCAGCTCCGTGCACAAGGCTTCACAAAAATTGATGTTAATCTGAACAAAAGAGCCAGAGGAAACAAAGTCTACCTTTGGTATGAAACAGGAGACCTTGACCCAATCACCAGGATCCAGTTTTCATTTGATAAGAAAATGGCAAACAGTCTGAGCAACGCAGGGTTCACGAAGATTGACAAAAATCTCAACGCTGGAGTATGGTCATTTGGCATCTACCTGTGGTTCTACAGAGGTTCCTCAGAGATCGATTTTGCCATTTTTGACATTGACGTCTCTACAGAAGATGAAGCCCAGAAGTTCAGATTCGGCTCGAACAGACTGGCCTGTGATCTGAACCGTGATGCTGGAGGAAAGATGATCTACCTGTGGGTGAAGAGAGAGAAACAAACATACATCTGTGACATCACTGCCACTGAGGGTTTTGAAGGAGATGATGAGCACTTCCAGAACGAGGTACATCCGAGTGGATGAAGACACCAACAGAGGTGCAGGAGGATCCTATGTCTTCATCTGGTTCCGTCTGACCACTGACAGTAAGAAGGCCATCAGAGATCTGCAAATCTCCATCAATAATGGGGAGTATGAAAGGTTTCAAAGCCAGGATTATAAGCCAGTGAACATGGATCTCAACAAGGGTACCGGAGGAGACCAGGTGTTCCTGTGGTTCGAGAAAGCTGGACATTTGCAATCCACCTCATCTTAAAGCTAACGCTACTATATCTGGACAGAAATGTCTCCTCAGCGCTTCACCAGGTCTGAACATGGCACCGCACCCTTCCTATTGTGTTCAGTCTAATCTGACCAATTTACAATTGTTCTCTCTTAAGAAAACGCAGTTAATTTAATCTGTTTGTCATGCGATTCGATGGCTATGTTCACACATGGCTTCAGAACACATGTGATAGTTTTTTGTGTGTGTTTTGTTCAACCTGTATACACCCATGGTGTTCCTGGACAAAAATGAGCAGTCATTAGATATATGTATAATATAGAGTTCAAACACTCCACCCTCCTTTCCCACATCCCAACAGCTCTGGTATACAAAGGTTTCGGGGACTCACTTTTCATTCTGTTGCAGCACAAAGTGTGTTTGTTTCAGCTAACACTCGTACTTTTTTATGATTAACTCACATTACATTATCACCCAATGTTGTGTTACAATATTTAATGTGTTCATACTTTAAATTTGGTTGTATGGGTGAAGTTCTCAAGATTTGGGCCTTTGCCTAAATAAGACACATTGGTCAGTTTTAACCAGAAAATGTTATTTAAAACAAACAAACAAACAAAAAGGTTTCAAAAACAGTGCCCTTAGTAAGCATTGGGATAAGTACCCTGTGATGAATAGTACAATGTGTTTCATCTGGGGATGAAAAAAAAAAAATTAGTTGTCAGATCGTGACTGTGAAGGAAGGACTCAGCAGGTGCATCGTCCAGGAGAAGAACAGCTTCAGTTAAATGAGTCCATTGTGTCCATATTTCATGTGTCTATTGATGCCTCCAGAGAACTTCATGAGCTGGTGTGACCGTCTTATTATGTGCACAACCAGAGGACTGAGAGTTTCAACAGAGACTTGAACACCTGCAGCCATGGTTACACACCCATTTTTTGATAAAAGTTTCTCTCTCTGGTGTTAAGGACTGTTGAAGGAGGATATTTTCCTCTCCTTCAGCCCAGGATCTTTATACATTTTGGAAAGGATAGTTCATCTATGCACAAATCACGCGACAATGTCTCACGTTTAGGATATTTCTTTGGTACAGAGAGAATAAGTATTGATTTCAGTGCTGAGACTTGAGTCAATTCACCTTACGGGTAGAAAAAACAAAAAGCCCTCCTTCAAGCAGACACAGTGACCTTGTTCTACCTAGACTCCGCCCATTTCCAAACCGCTGGTTTCCAGCGTATGAAATATTAGGGTGTGATGTGTCCTAGTCTGTGAGCAAGCTGCAGCAAAGTGGAAAACAACTGCTTATATGGTGAGATAGCAGAAGTAACATACTTCCTGATTTTTCCCAGTGTTATACACAGGCTGACGGCCTTAACTTAACCCCTTAAAACCCAACAGGACCAATGACTAAAACCTCTGTTTTGTCCTGGTTGAGCTGTAGGAAGTTTTCTGCCATCCATGACTTAATATCTAAAATACAGTTAAAAGGGCATCAATAGGCCTGTGTCATCAGGAGACACGGAAAATGTACAGCTGTGTATCATCAGCATAACTATGAAAGTTGGTGCCGTGCCTCCTGATAAACGTCCCCAAGAGGAAGCATATAGAGATTAAAAAGATTGCCCTAAAAGTGACCCTTGGGGCACCCCACACTTAATTTTATGTTTCGGGAGGAACAGGTGTATATACTTACAAAGAAAGGGTCGATCTGTGAGATAAAGTTGAACCAGTTAAAACAGTACCAGAGATGCCGACCAGGTTTCTAAGTCTGTTTAACAAAATGTGAAATGGTCTTCTGTATCAAAGGGGGCACTAAGATCCAAAGACCAGGACTGTGGAGAGTTTGAGAGTCCACGTTAACACCTGATATCATTTAAAATCTTTAAAAGGGCTGTCTCGGTACGGTGGTTCGTCCTAAAACCAGATTAAAATTTCTCTAAAATATTGTTCCTAATCAATAAATTAAAGAAAAAAAATTCTAAAATTTTTCTTAAAAATGGTAAGTTGGATACGGGTCTGTAATTATTAAAAATCTTGGGGTCTAAATTACTATTACGTTTCACGACGATGCATCCATCTTTGTTTTTTGCACCACTTTCCTCCTCCTTTTGTACCTCGTTTAGACCTGTGTTTGAGTTTGTGATTTTGCATCTTTTCTGTAGCTGAGACGTATTGGGTCGTTGCCATCCGTTTGGCCCTCGTCGGCCACCGTTATTTCAGCATAAACGGTGGTAGAAATAAAAGATGCAAAACTCATGAAAAACAACCCTCAAATATACCTTGAACCCCCTGTATAGTTGTGGGTGATGTACATGGAGATGGCTCATCACCTCATACATACAGTCAGTGCTCATCACATTAGAAATTGTGCTTGTGCCGTGTGGATCATAGAGTGTGGATGTCTTCCACCATGTTTTCAAAGCAATTGCGCGTCGGCATCTGAGCGCACGGGGGCCTGCTGGCTGTCACCTACCGTCCTAAATGTGGGAGTGGAGGACGCGGTTATCTTCCTGCTACATCGAGCTCTTTCCCCACCTGGAAAACCCCGGCAGTTTTGGGTGAGAATCACCTGTTTTGTCTTTTCAAGTGTTTTCAACACCATCCAGCCAGTGGTTCTGAGAGACAAACTGGAGGGGATGGGTGTGGACCCTGGACTACTTCACAAACCGACCTCAGTCTGCGAGAGCCAGGAACTGTGTCTAACCTGCCTAGTATGTGCAACATTATTACCCCTCAAGGTTTAAATACACTCATCATTTAACGACTAAGGTCCTGTGCAACATCTGTTTGCAATTCAATACTTTCTGTTGCCATTCAATACTTTAGGCTGTCGTACAATACAGCCTCGAATGTTCACCACACATGTTTGAGACACTGACAGCCCAATGTAAGAGCACAGCATAGCAACAAGCTAACATGGTTCTATTATCCATCCTCACCATCACCATCAATAATACATGACAGCAGCAGAACTTCATCTCTAACCTGGACCTCTTCTTCTCTGTGGTGTTAATGTGTCAATGGATGATCACTACATTACCCATGAGTCCAGAGTCAGACGCTCCTCTGAGAAGACAGACACCTGCTCCTCTTTGAGGGGGCACGGGGGAATCTCCAAACAGTGAGACAGTTAAATAGTGAAGGGTGCCTTGACACAGTTTTCAGATCTGCACACGCAAAAATCCATCCTCCTCCAACCCCGTCTGCTACTTTGTAGATTGTTTTATTATACTGCAGATGCTCGTGTCTTGGGAGGGAGGGGATGGGGGAAAAAGTAATATAAAGATCTTTATATTATTATTATCTTGATATATATACAATATATATGCAATGTCTGCCGCTCTATATGTATATGTGTATATATATATATATATATATATACACATATATATATATATATAGCTTATATCTTTGCTGGAAACTGCATATGTCATTTTTATCTCTGTAAATATATATGTTTATCTCCAATAGACATGAATGCAGAGGCTGAGGACGGCAGCGCCCCCTGCTGACTAAACCCAGCTTACCAGGAGCTCAAATAAACACACACTCAGTGGATCAGATTCACTTCTGACTTTAATCAATTCAAACATGAAGCAGCTTTGGTTTGAACGAGCTGAACCTGAACGCCTCCAGTCAGAGCTGTACATCAGACAGAGTCTGGTCCAGTCAGATCACGGGGCCATGTTTGCGTGCTTTGCTTCTGGGTCAAGTCCTCAGTAGTGATGTGACTCGGTTCCTAGTTACGTTTCATAGTGTGATGGAAAATTACATTTTTATTTTTACTTCTCTCATATACGCTGCCTGTATTTGCTTATGTGACCTTTTAGGCCACATGAGTTCATAACAAGTCAAAATAAGTTCATGAGTTCAATGAAATTTCACAATAAGTGCGTCATTACGTTCATTTTTCAATGAAATTTCACAATAAGTGCGTCATTACGTTGCATTGTCTATGTGCAGACTGCAGACCTTTAGTTGATCTTGTTTGCCCTCGCTTCCACTTCCTCTTGACCTTCTGACCTGCTGTCTGTGCAGAAGTAAGACTCAAGAAGTGGAAAGTTCACTTTCACCAGATCCACGTGGAACCAACACGAGCGTGGACTTAAAACTTGTTGTCACCTCACATTTGGGGTGACATACTCTCTGGGTTTTACTCTGTGTGTGTGTGTGTGTGTCTCCTTCTGCGCTGAATATTTACAAATAAACCAACAAACGTCATCACTGAGTCTGAATCATTACCAACTTCTCAACGACCCTCACTTTTTTTTTCTCCCATTACTATATGCAGATAGCCTTCATTCAAGTGTCACCAGTTTGGCTTTTCCACATAGCGCTACATTCACATGAACGTAGCTATATTCTATAAATGTGCAGCTAATCTATTGGTAATTAATGGGCATGAGGAGAGTGGAGCAAAGACAGATTTCCAGTTTTCACAAAATATATCAATTCTATGTTTTACACTGGAACCCAAACAAACATCTGTTGTGCTGGCGTTATATCTTCGTCATCCTTCTCTTCATTTTCAGGGTGAATTGGCTTAAGCTGAAACTTTTGAATGTTAATTATATATGTGTCTTTTTCCTTTACTGATTCATATACCTATGAGGAATTATTATTTAAAACATATTTACTATTGACATTTGTCATTAATTGTGTTACTGCCTCACGTCGCCATCCACCAAATTTGTCTCAGCCACTTAATTGTTACCTTATAAGCAACATAAATCCATAATCAGTGACTACATTTCATACTTACCTGTACAGGTTCATGAGAACTACAACATGTGCATTCATACAAATACTTCACAAAAAACGTATACAATTTCTCTTGATCAATTATCTTAATCAAATCAAAGTAAAACATTCACTAAGTCGCAATTTATCACATTTTTATCACTGAACTATTTATTATTTATTTTGTCAAATGTGAACCCTGCTTCTGGAAGAAGATATATCTGCTGCTCAGTCTGTCAGTGCGTTTACATGCAGAGCTTAAATATGCAGTGTCAAAGTACATTGACTCTTTCAGAGTTATTACAACAACAGCTGGAGTAAGATACTGGCCAGTGTTGGTGAAAGTATACGTCGTTAAAATACGCGGTGTCAAACGTACTCTGGAAAGCTCCGCCCACCTCCTCCTCGTCTAACGGACATTCAGGCCGCCATTTTCTTCGTCCCGAAGGACTGCGGTAAGTGTCTCCTTATTGACTATTAAACGCATTATTTGTCCTTTCAACAGAAGCAGCATTTTAGAATGACTTTATATCATTGTTAACGGTGAATTTCATCTCGTTTTATGTCTTCAAATGACGAATTTCAGAAGGCTATGTGTAGTGACGGAGTGAACGTCAAGTCCATGTGCGAGCAGCATTACGGTAGCTAACGTTCGCTAATTAACATTAACTAGCAAACACTCAAACTATCAAAAGTTATGTTAACTTTGTTAATACAGTGTGGATGTGTGATTGTGTAGTTCTTTGTGACGTTCAAATATTATAGTGGAATAGCGAGGATTGCTTGTGTAGGGAGTTGGCTAAACTAGCTAAAGTTCATGTTAGCTGGACTATCAGTTGCCTTTGCATGAGCGGGTTCAGAAAGTGATGCAGTGAAATAAATTGAAAATCACCACAGTGGTAGCTGTAGAGTATGCGGAAAACAATTTGATTCTTTTCTTAATTAAGTTTTCAAATCTGACTATGCTGAAATGAGTTGGATTCTGAATATGCTTCAATAATTTTGTTCTATCATTTAGTTTTTAATCTTTAAAATAGAATGTATAAATATCAACAAAGTAAAGACTGATATATGTATTTAAACAAATAAAAAATAAGAAGAAAATATAAACTTCCGAGTTTACGGGGTGCCTTGAATGCACCATAAAACCGCTCAAACGCTTTACCGTCCGATGCGATGTAGACGGGCACTCGATTTTCAAGTGTAGATAGCGCGACCGTGCCTCGCCGAAGCGCAGATGGCGTGACTGCAGTTAAATACTGGCCTCGCTTCTGGGCTGTTCAGTTGAAATGCATGATATTACATTCTCAAATTTGAGGGAATACAGTGCATATAGTTTTTGTTTATTGCAATAGTGAGCACATGAACTTTAATCATGAACTGTGCTGATACTCTCTGCAGGAAGCATGCTGCTTAAAGCAAAGCTTGGTCATGACCAAAAATTTGTAATAATAACAGAGCCAAATCTGAAAGAATTTTTAAATTTCAGGTAAGAAATTGACATTTTGGAATTAAGATTTGCACAAGGTGCTTTAAATAAAAATAGTAACTGAATTTAGCGTTTAAATTGACATACTGGAATATTAATATAAAAAATTTTGGAACATTTTAAGTTCTTGGATTTTGGAATTTATCAATATCTGACAAACGTCCCGTATTTGTTTTGTGTTCCCCTTTCTAAAACCCCATCCCCTTAAAATCTGGATGCATTGCTTTAAAATATAGTTTTTTCACAAAAAAATAAAAAATACTTTTAATTCACTTTAATGTTTGTTTGAGCCCTACTGTAAAAGGTAATCCAGATTCAGTGATTCAAGTGAGGAGTGAAATGTTATGATTAGATAAGCAATGATTTTCCTGTTTACACAAGCTTTTGTGCCTGTTTCCTAGCATTTGCCAAGTTTGGTGTCCCAGGTCCATCAGTCCGAGTTCGTTGCGGAGACGACCCTGACTGAAGATGAGTGCAACGAAGCAATGATGAAACATTCAGCTGATGACGACACTGTCAAGAAGAAAATGAAACTGACGTTTGTCTTTTGCCGCAACACGGTCCTTGACTCCCAGCAGTCGAGCAACATACTGTCCGACTTTCCACGTTTTAAAGACGTCAAAGGCTTGGTAATTGTCTACCATTATTTTGAAAATATTATGAAAGTTGAATCGTTTTTATAAGACGGTAGACAGGTGTTGTAGTAATACTCTAATAACTATCACCTGTTAACTTTTTTGGGATTTTCCTGTCCAGATAATGAAATTTTCCCCCATCACCACCCCACCCCAGGGTTTAACAGGATTTCGTTTTGATGTTTAGAGAGGATACCTCAAGCAAGCTTCTGGAGAGGTGGCCAGTCATATTCAAGAAGAAGATTATCCAACAATGCAGAAAGCTTCAATCCACAAGTGAGCTTAAAGAACTCTTGCTGGCAGCTGATCCTCCTGTGGACGGCACTGAAGTTGATGTTGACTGTGGTGAGATGATTGTTCTTGTTCTTCTTCTGTTGCTCTCATATACTTGGAATATATAATTATCATGTCTAAACATTTACATATCAGCATAAAACTTAAATCTGGATCTGTGATAAATGTAAGAGGACATTACGCAGTATATTGAACAAAACTTCAAAAGCACTGAAGTGTTTGTCTTATGGTTTGAATTGGATAATTTCTTGTGATGATATAAAACTAACTTTCCGTTATTGTTTTAAAAGTTTTGTATTTTAAGTGCTGCTTCCATCGCAGAGCCACTGAATTTTGTTGAGCCCAAATAACCGAAGTGTGTTGAGATTGAACACACGATGGTTGTTACGGGTTGGGACAGTGACCTCTCGTCGGTTTTATTGCTCCTACACCTGATTCCACCCTCTGCTCGGGGTCGGAAGAGACCAGGAAAGGTTTCGGCATCGCAAGCAGAGAAGCATCTTGTGGTCTTCAAAAAGATTTGTATTTTTGGAGGTTATTGAGGGAAAAATCTTATATAATTGCCTAATATTGTAGAATATAGTCATGCATAATAAGGCATTAATAAAGTGCTTTAAAATAAGTACTGACAGCCAATATGATGCTAGAGTGTTTTCTAAAAAGCAACTAGTTGGTGGCGAATGTGTCTAACTTAAAGTGTTTTTGTTTTGGTTTTCTATATTACAACTGTCCAATTGTAATCATATCTTCATGTGTTTGTCTTCACAGACTGGAACAAACATTCAAGAGCATCTCGATGAAATCACCACCAGAGCTCAACCCTATGTCCTGGCTGTTGGAGTTAAGAAGAATGCAATCCACCAGTTCTTCATCATTCTTGACAGGAATGTCCTACCTTGTAGGTCAACCTCTTCTCTTGGTGCCTCTGGTGAACTGTTTAAGGCTCATTTTGTGTTTGGCACATCCTACAACAGCATGCATGAACATAAATGAGCTGCGTTACTTCAGACCATATGATGGGCAATTGAAGTATGGAACGACAGATTCCTCTTTGTATGTTGTTCCATATTGTCATTTTATGCAGACTTAAGGTCAATGTTTTGAATGTAGGTTTGTATTCTACATGAGCTGCTTTGACGAGTTGATATTTTACTTTGCCTGACATAGTTGAGAGCTGCTAATAAAGTCTAAATGCATTATTTTTTTGGAAACTTGTGATTTTTACATGCAAGTTGACTCTACAAAAGAGTAAATTAGGTGTAAAATTAAAACTGCTAAGATTTATTTTCAGAAATAGTGTCAAATTTCATTCACACTATACAGTGTAGAATTTAAAATCTATATGAGCTTGTGTTTTTCACTGCAAGAGAGTAAATTATCAACACAGGAGTGTGTAATAACAACACTTAGCAGAGTTGTTGTACCCTCTAGTGTTAACTTTTAATAACTCCACGCAGTGTTAATCTGTACTGGAATGGAACTCAATCAGAATTGATTTGACACCACAGAAGAGTCAATGATCAACTCTACCAAGAATAATATTTACACTACCAGCTTCATCTGTCTCCATCAGTCTCTCCTGTATCATCATCAGCTAAATCTTGTATCTGTATCACCATCAGATTCTACATGCAGCTTTAGTCACATGGACCTTTAGTACATAGTACATATATAGTACATACATAGCTTTCAGGTTCTTCTTGCGGATCAATCCAGGAAAAGCCACATTATCTACACTCCCTGGCCATTTTATTAGGTACACCAGTGTGAACAGGTTTGTCTTCATGAAGGTTCTGGTGTTCAGTATTACTTTCTACTAAACACTACTGAACAGACACGTGTTCCTATTGGACTGGACTAGGCTAAATAACAGAAACACTTTCATGGTTAGTTCAGTTTAACAGCACCACAAACTCTATCCTCCAATACGATCATCCAGTTGAATGTGACTCTTGTTTCTACATCAACTCAACAATATTTAGATTAGAACGACCTCACTACAGTACCTGATAAACTGGACTAATGTACCTAATAAACTGGACTAATGTACCTGATAAACTGGACTATTGTACATAATAAACTGGTTCATCATTCCTGGGGGGTATGATCTCAGACTCGGTTTATGGCGACACCTGCTGGTCAGTCCTTGAAGCTTCAGTCTGTGATTTGTGTCCTGACTCTTAAATGAACTGAATCTAAAAATTCTTTCATCAATAATCACAGAGTCACTGGAGTCTGGTTGAAAAGTTTTACTCCCAGCAGGGAGTTGATCCATGAACTATAGCCAGAACAGAATCAACTGGTAATAGAGACGTTACATTCATGGTCAAGAAGCAGACTCTGTTAAAAGAAGATGTGATACAGTGAAATTAATCTGAACAGTTTTAAATAAATACGACCTGGTGCTGCTGGAATGTTTCTACATTCAACAACATTAAATATTAAATATTGTTTCTTCATTAGCTTGTTTGATGTACAAAGTGTTACATGGTCTGGTCCACCTCCCATGTCCTCTGGTCTCAGGACCATGTCCTCCTCTAGAGGGACTGGGAGGTCCCACAGAAAGACCGTCTCTGGACAAAAGTCTCTTTGTGTAAAGTCCAGTCAGATCTGGGTGCATCTGTGGGACCTTTCCTCTACTATTTAAAGGGAAATGAGAGAAAACAGCGCCCCCTGCTGACTGAACCCAGATAGCAAACAGATAACACAACAAAAATAGAAGAAAACAAAGTATATGCAAATGACTACGCAAAAAACAAACAAAACAATAAATGTTTTAAGTTTCCAAACCGTCCATGTAACATGACTGTATGAGTAAAGTGACTAAATTGAAATTATAAACAGTAATTAACTAGAAAGTCTTTATTTGTCCCACAACGGGGAAACTGAAAAATAACAAGAGTTAAGAGTGGACTGTGTAAAAGATAAATAAAAGAAGATAAAATATAACAGAATAAGTATTACAAGTATGGGCATATATACTAAAAGTATTGAGTTGCACAGATGATCTTTGTTGGATATTCAATCAGTTCCAACAGTTGAACACAGTCGACATACTGACGTGTGGATGTGGCTGTTGGCCAGTGATTTGTTCATTAATGTCACAAACATCTTTCTTCTTGAGAAAAATATCTTACAATCAAGTAATGATCTCAGCTCTCTGATTCACACACATGCTTCCACAGAATCCATCCAGTTACCTGTCTGATTCATTTAGTTTTGGTCCACTTGGTTCACAGAGTGGCTTTGAAGTGTTGACAGATGACTTGGCAACAACATCCAAATGTGTTGCAGCTACAAGTCATTTTGGTTCGATGTTCACACAGTTTTCCTTTTAATTGTAAAAACACTGGTGTAAGAGTTTAGGACATCGACCACTTCTCAGAGTTTACGTCCTGAAACAAACAGCTGATGTACTGGACTGGTTCCAATGGACAGATTCATCCACGTGTATATGAGAGGGTCTGCACAGATATAATACACGTAGACGTCTCAGTCGCCTCCGTCCACTGGAACGACCCGACGAACCGATTGTCAATCTGTTTGGTTTATTACAAATGTCAGACATATATTTACGATACCATATAGATTGGTTAAATTAAAATGCAGACAATGTGCAAATGGATATGTAGCAATAAAGATATAACAATAATAGTAAATCTAATAATAATAATAATACAATAGAATTTGTGAGTGTTGAGCTGATACTTAAATAATGACAAGGTCACAAAAACAAATATAAAGTGGTGTAGTTAGGTCTTAAAAGTATATAAATTTATGTAATTATGCACAAAAGCTTTAGAAAAAAGATCAAAATAAACTACTTTAATCCACTCATTTGACTTTTTTTTTTAATGTTACTGTTCTTCTTCCACCCACTCCTTAAAACCTGAGCTTCCTGGAGGCAAAGTTTATTTATGACATCACTGTAAGAAATCTGACGGCCAACTTTGTTGTTAATACTGATCACTGCCAGTCCACTCAGTCTTTCTTGTGCCATTTAAGATCTACTACTGTAGTGATGTAGTGTAGTGTAGAATCCAACTCATTTCTGTATAGTCAGATTTAAAAAAATCAATTAAGAAAAGAATGAAGTTGTTTTCCACGTACTCTACAGCTACCACTGTGGTGATTTTCAACTTAATTCACTGCATCATTTTCAAATAAACTCGTGTTGAAATCGTGCTCCATGATGTATATGGTTTGATTTATTTTTTTTTATATATATTTTTTAATCTGCCCATATACATCATTCATTCATCTATAATGCGCTTTACATTTGAAGGACAAAACAACTCCATCTGAACATCTCTGGGTTATGCTCATGTAGTTACAACTCTCAACAACTTACGTTAGCAGTTAACGCTAATATTATATGTATTTATGAAACTGCTAGATAATTTAGAAACATGGCCTACTTAATACAATTACATACAGTCACGTTCATCATCTCACTGTTGTCCTACTACAAAAAAAACGTCTTTGTTTTTTTTTGTCCTTTCATGAGCTAGTACCGTAATAAGATATGGCGGTTTACTTTCTGTTGGCTTTAGGGATACATCAAATTCAACACGTTCGTGATAGTTAAGTAATATAAAACAAATTCTCACTCGTGAAATCGTATTCCCTGGTGTTCCCTGTTGCTTGGTTTTGGTGTTTCTTTCACGGCAACATCCGTAAGAGGCACAATAGTCATTTAAGAGTCAATCAGCTGCACTGACCGTTGGTCAGGAACCGCTTCCCAAGATGGCGGCGGCGTTGACGTGTCTGACAAGCCTGAACGCAGCATCTATTGGTGCGTTCAAGTCACTTACGACTTTGTAGCGTTCCAGGCAAGTTACGAGTTACAACTGGGAACGGGGAGCGAGATGTAAACAAACATGGCGGCCTTTTCATTTCAACCGGCAACGATGCTCGCTGATTGCTCTTGCTGGAAGTCAAAGTATAACCCTTATTGTTTGGACTTCATCCAAGAGATATACCCCCGAGGGCACTGGCAGAGGGGAGCCTCATCATCCAGGAAACAGTGCATCTCCTCATCTAAATACACTGTTTTCGAAAGGAAAGCTGATTTCAGTACAGATAAAATGATGATGGTAAAATCATGGCATCAGGCACACTGTCAGAGCCGGTTAGCTAAACGTTACGTGCCGGAAAACTGTACTTTACATTGTTTTATCCACCATAATCAACTTTTTAACGGCTGAAACTAATGATAACGGCTGACGCTAACGTTAGCTATTTCTTAACGGAGACATATTTTAGCACCGTTTCAAAACACACAACAGGTTGTAGTACAAAACAATATGTTAAATATTATGATTGTAATGTGTGAATCGTCCTAAAAGTCTATTTATCACCGTGTGCCACACACAAAAAAACACCTCCTCCACAGGGCTCGGCATTTTGTTGCGTGACGTCACAAACCGTGAGTGGGAGTGCAACGATCTAACGTCTAACGTCGCCATGGGAACAGAGAAACACGAGTTACGGGTCGCCTGGAACGCACCGTATCTATGGAGGGCTGCACGTGACGTCCCAGTATGTCTCCATGGTTACGGCCTCTGGGTGGCAAAAAGTGACAGTTGAACATAGAGATGAGCAACATTAGCTTTGAATCGCAGTGTGATACTCACACAACGTGTTTTGTCGAGACATTTCTTTTTATTTGTTTCATGGGCCCCTGAAGTCACTTTTTTTGTTCATCTCTATTGCATTAATTTTATTGTAGTCTGTCGAATGCAGAATAAGAAGTCACACGGAGGAACACACACTGACATGCTGTGGCGTGAAATGGACACTGGGTGGCAGCACTTACTGGCGGCGTCACGGGGACTCTTTGCCTCGTATCGCGGAAACAGTTCCATAAGCTAAAAACTTGTTAAGTGTGTGAGTAAAGTGTCACAGTACGTGACTATTGTAGTAGAGAAAATGGCGTCCGACACTATAGCCAAAAGTTAACTTTCGTTTGTTTCTTTCGGCTCCTGGGTTGTTACTGTGTAAAACCAGTTGTGTGTGTAGTGCATTGTTTGAAATGCTGAAGCTAATGCTAAAAGTGCAGGTTAAAGAGGCCGGCTACGACTACAGCTTTGGTGAAGGGCACACGTAAATTGCAAACAATGATTAGCATTGGCGGTTTTAAATGGGGGGCCAACAGGGGCCAGTGCTCCTGTAAAATTGCTCCTGGCCTCTGTGCTGAACGGATAATAGATTCATTAATTTCTCACGGCGACATGCAGTGGCTCGACGGTCAATTTCCTACAGCTCAACCAGGACAAAACAGAGGCTTTAGTGATTGGTCCTGAACACCAGAGAGAGAAACTTTTACCAAAACTACAGGATTTTAACATATCACCATCTGTAAAACATCTGGGCGTGATATTTGACTCTGAGCTTAGTTTTATTCCACGTATCAAATATATTACGTGTTAAGAGGTGCTGCTGCTTTTATCTCCTGTCGTCTGGATTATTGTAATGCTCTGCTCTCTGGTCTTCCTAAAAAGAGCACTTACAGTTTACAACTCTTACAAAATTCACCCGAACGTGTCCTGACAAGGACCAGAGGGCGAGAACCCGTTGCACCAGTTTTAAAATCTCTGCTGCCACGGCTACCACACTTGGGTCCCTTCGGCCTGGGTGGTTAGGTATTCTGCACCTTGGTCAGGGTGATCCTTGCGGCGATGCCCCTATGGTTTAAGGACCCCTCAGCGTGGACATAACTCTGTGATGATTGATGAAAGTTTATCAGGTACAATAGTCCAGTTTATCAGGTACATTAGTCCAGTTTATTAGGTACATTAGTCCAGTTTATTAGGTACTGTAGTGAGGTCGTTCTAATCTAAATGTTGTTGAGTTGATGTAGAAACAAGAGTCACATTCAACTGGATGATCGTATTGGAGGATGGAGTTTGTGGTGCTGTTAAACTGAACTGAATTAACCATGAAAGTGTTTCTGTTATTTAGCCTAGTCCAGCGACTACAATGTCAAAATAATAGGAACACGTGTCTGTTCAGTAGTGTTTAGTAGAAAGTAATACTGAACACCAGAACCTTCATGAAGACAAACATGTTCACACTGGTGTACCTAATGAAAAGGCCAAGGTGTGCTATGTCCTGAATATTGCTCTAGTTTAGGGCATTAGGTAGCTACTGCTCATTATTTATTTAATGTCCACTTCATCTTTATTTTGAATCATCTAATTTATCATCTGTCCATTTCATCCAGATGGTGTCATAGTTCTTGTTTATAATCTATTTACATTTAATACACACATCCATCTGTATAATATGTTCATAGTACCTCAGTCAGTCATTGTGTATATTCTGATCACTCACCTGTTTATATGGTCTCACTGTACATAGGTTTCATCTGTAAATATTCTCCATCTGCTATAAAACCAGCCTGAACCATACCACTTATATACCACACTGTTTATGCTACATACACTTACTGCTGCCTGCACTTCTGGTTAGATGCTAAAGTAAAGTTGAATGAAGTTGAATCAACAACAAAAACACAACACATACCTTTGAACATAATTTCAATATTTAAGTGAGTAAGCTGCAACTTCTTTTTACTCATTCAGGTAATAATGCTCAGTGAGAAGGAGAAGACAAAGCACCAAACAGGTTAAAGCTTCCAGCAGCAATTCAGCCAAACAAGCAAATAACTAAACGAGTCAATGTGAAACAATCGTAGCTGCTTTTACAAAACAGCACGAACACACTGTGATCTAGCTGGATATTTACTACTGAACAGACACAGTAAAAGAAAGAAAGGAACAGACGTCACAACCAGTCTTTTCTCATAATTGTTGGATGTTAATGGATGATTGCTGGTAGGAAGTCGGGTTGTGGCCTTGTTGTTCCACATGTCTCAGTTTACTGTATAATACTGTATTTTATGGGAAACTATGATTATTGTCCAGAATATTCAAAGTAAATCAGTGTTTTACAGCAGTTTGTTAACAGGAAGCTTCCCTACACTAGTCAGATTGAGGATGAAATGTGGAGTTACTGAGCAAACACTGTACTGTCATGTTGTGACACAATTACCTACAAATGACCTAAAAAGCAGCAATGTTTAAAAGTCAGAAACAGCTTCACCAACAATAAAACTAAACATCATAAGCTTCATAGTGGGAGGATTTATACCATGTTACATTTAGCTCAGTGTACCTAATACCTTGATTAATGGCTCCATCCATCCATTCATCATCGATTAATTCATCCTGAACATCCAGTAAATCATCCACTCATGTATTTAATTGAAATTTTTATTTAAAGCTCTTCTTCGTGTTCAATGAAAAACAAGTCAAAGGTGTTTGAGATGCTGGAGAAACTTTATTAAATCAGAGAATCATCAGAATAAAGTGATACAGAGTCATTCAAGAACACATCAAACAGTTTGATTCATTTGATTCATTGTAGATTAAATTTGATTAAAATCATCCAATTTCATCAAACAAAGAAATTAAACAGGAATATGTTTGGTTCTGTTTCTCCTCAGTGAGCATGCTCAGCTCTGTTATCATGACAACTCTCAGACATAATAACACAGGTACATGTCATAGTAGCTGCCGTTTCCTTTATTGAGGCTTTTTTCGATGACATCGACCCCGGCCCTCTTGAATGGTTTAATGAAACTTCTGCCGACGATCAGAGTGAAATCTTTGATGGCGGTGCTGCACTTGGGATCTTTCTTGAACCACAGGAACACCTGGTTTCCTCCGGTACCCTGGTTGAGATCCATGTTCACTGGCTTATAATCCTGGCTTTGAAACCTTTCATACTCCCCATTATTGGTGGAGATTTGCAGATCTCTGATGGCCTTCTGACTGTCAGTGGTCAGACGGAACCAGATGAAGACATCAGATCCTCCTGCACCTCTGTTGGTATCTTCATCCACTCGGATGAACCCGTTCTGGAAGTAGTCATCATCTCCTCCAAAACCCTCCAGTGGCAGTGATGCACGATGTATGTTGGGTTTCTCTCCTTTTTCACCACAGGTAGATCATCTTTCCTCCGCATCATGGTTCAGATCAACAGGCCAGTCTGTTCCAGCCGAATCTGAACTTCTGGGCTTCATCTTCTGTAGAGACTTCAAATGTCAACGATGGGAACATCGTACTCGGTGGTACCTTTGTAGAACCACAGGAAGATGTGGTCTCCACATGCTCCAGCATTGAGATCTTTGTTGATCTTCGTGTACCCTTTGTTGTTCAGACCTTTTTTCATCTCTGGTCTGAATGAAAACTGGATCCTGGTGATTGGGCCACAGCTTCCTGTTTTGTACCAAAGGTAGATGGCGGTAGTTTCCTCCGGCTCTTTTGTTCAGATTAACATCAATTTTCTTGAAGCCTTGTGCACGGAGCTGACTTTCTTCAGTCGCATCCAGAGACACTTGGAGGTCAGTGATGTACTTGGCCATTTTGGTTCCTGCATTAAATAAAGTCAAAGGATTCATGAGTGAACACACAGTGATGTAAACCGCTTCTTCACAGTGAAATCACCAAATAACAAACTACACATGTGATTAGATTTAAAATAGAAATCACTTATTTAAGACAAAACAATAAATCTGCACCACCTTTAAATTAAAATACTGGAAATAAAATATCAAAAACACATTTAGTAAAACCTGGACATTTTGGTGTCGACTTGAAGCTTTAGGTCAATAATCACATCATTACTAGTTTTCTACTGGAATATGAACACCCAAATTGATTCAGATCCTGAAAACACTGATGAAGATGTAAAAAGAGGAGCCTTGAAATGAGCTGTAGATGTGCAGCCCGACTGGATGAAGACATGTTAAAACACAACAAAATGAAGAGAGACTAAAGATGATCAGAAAGTAGTTGAACACTTACGTGTCTGCAGACAGTGGTTGGCTGTTTGAATCGGTCCCCTCCGGCTCAAAGTGCTGTTCAGAACCACAGAACCACATCAGGTTTATATAGAGAGAACGCACTGAATGCTGGGAAATCACATGCTGTGGGTTGGGGTTTTCCAAAGAAATTTAGGTGGGTAAAACTGATCCGTCTATACTTTAATGTAAAAATTCCACAGAATCTGTTATCTGCTGCTCCACCCAATTTGAACGGTTACTGACAGGAGGTGATAAAACTGATCCGCCTATACTTCAATGTAATAATTCCACAGAATCTGTTATCTGCTGCTCCACCCACATTGAACGGTTACTGACAGGAGGTGATTTCACAACAAAATGTTTCAACACAAAAGTCGAGAGACAAACTTCAGCATCAACACAAATCATCATATTAATTTCTCCTGGTTTTTATAACTAAAACGTTTCACTTTGAGTCCCAGATGAAACGGAATGAGAACTACTCAGGTGACACTTTCATTCATGTGTCCACTGAGCATGAAGAGATCCACACACCTGAGGCTAGAATCTCTCCGAGTGAATGGATGAGTTGGAACTAAAGCTGATGAACCACATGTTGATGATGTTACAGTGTCCCTGTTGGACCAACATCTCTGACATTTAACTTCCATTATCTCTACATCCCACTTGTTTGTGTCCAAACATGTTGCAGTTACAAGTCATTTTTGTTAGATGTTTACACGGTTTTCCTTTTAATTGTAAAAACACTGGTGTAAGAGTTTAGGACATCAGCCACTTCTCAGAGTTTACGTCATGAAACAATGATCTACTTTAATTACAGTGGTGAAAAGTCCAGCTCAACCCCCCGCCGCCATTGTCTAAATCTAAAAATTCTTTCATCAAGACATGTAACATAATGTATGTGTTATATGTACATAATGTGTATGTGTACGGAATATTATTACACATATTCACATTTTGTTTCCTTCATCTCAATTTATATTACAGTCTAACTAAAACTACGTAAGGGATAATGCCCAACGAGTTGTCTCGTATCGTCTTCGTCCCTGGGGACCCAGTTGTAGGCCTTCTCCAAATCCACAAAACACATGTGGACTGGTTGGGCAAACTCCCATTTCCGCAGAGTAAAGAACATGCCCTTTCCGACTCAATGTCCCCCACCAACCCCGGGACAAAGTTGAAGCTCTGTAGGAGGTGGGAGTTAAAGACCATCTTGACAGGTTCTTCCGCCAGGTATTCCCAGCAGCCCCCACTATTCGTTTGGGCCTACTAGGTCTACGTGGCATCTTCCCCTGCCATCTGATCTAACTCACCACCAGGTGGTGATCAGTTGACAGGTCTGCTCCTCTCTTCACCCGAGTGTCCAGAATATACGGTCCCCAGGTCAGATGATACATCAGGTCAGACTACAAAGTCGGTCATCGACCTACGACCTAGGCCGTCATGGTGCCAAGAGCACCGATGAGCAACCTTATTGTCGAACATGGTGTTAGTTATGGACAAACTGCGACTTGCACAGATGTCCAATAACTGAACACCGCTCGGGTTCAGATCAGGCAGGCCGTTCCTCCCAATCACGCCCCTCCAGGTCACGCTGTCATTGCCCACGTTGAGCGTTGAAGTCTCCCAGAAGGACAGTGGAGTCCCCAGTGGGGACACAATCCAGCGCTCGACCTAAGGTCTCCAAAAAGGGCGGGTACTCTGCACTGCTGTTCAGCGCGTATGTGCAAACAACAGTCAAGACCCGTTCCCCGACCCGAAGGCACGGGGAAGCAACCCTTTCGACCATCCGGGAGAACTCCAACATACAGGCAGAGAGTCTTGGGGCAAGCAAAAAGCCCACCCCGGCCCTCCGCCTCTCCCCTGGAGCAACTCCAGCAAAGAAGAAAGTCCAACCCCTCTCAAGGACTTGGGTTCCGGAGCTGACGCGATGTGTCAAGGTGAGGCCGACTATATCTACTCGATAATGCTCCACCTCTTCCACAAGCTCCGGCTCCTTCCCCACCAGCGGAGGTGATGTTCCATGTCCAAAAGCCATTTTCCATAACTGAGGATCAGACCCGCCAAGGCCCCCCTGCCTTGGTCTGCTGCCCAATCCATACTGCACCAGACCCTTCCTGGACATCCTGCGGGTGGTGGGCCCACAGGGAGGCGAGTCCATGTAACTGGTTCGGGTTGGGTTCGAGTTGTCCATTATCAAAAATTAATGGACAACGCGGAGGCTCCCGCTTACAACCTCGTTTCAATAGAGTACCGTAATGTATGAACCCATACTGTCATATAATATTAATATTTTTTTCTGTATTTTACCGTAACATTGGTCGTAGGGAAAAAGTAACGTGAACGAGACAGTAATGTTTCGTACTTTACATGGTGGACTAATATTTCCCAAATGACACTTAAAAGCATTATTAATTATTATTTACGTTCTGACTTCGGTGGCGGTTTGATAGATAGCCTCCCGTTAGCCTGACTAACAAACCGGAGCCTAACTGGAAGGCTAGCCTAAGGCTAATTCATTAGATAGTTAACTTCAGCTACCGCACTGGCTGTATTGGGCACTGACACCAACCATAAGAATAATTCTCCAAGTTCACTTACTAGATGGTCTTGTGGGAGGTGCAGCAAAGCAGACAACTATTATTTTTTATTTAAAATGATCCAAATGGACCAAAACCTCAAACTCAGCCGAAAGGTTGTCATTGGCTCAGGTGAGGACTAACCTTGAAAATCCACCGGGTCCGTCGCGCCATGAAAGCGTCGCGTATTTGGTCCGTCCTCCACTGGGCGTCAACACTCACCGGGCGCGACATGGACGCCGAACGGCAGCATAGCGCTGGCTTGCGAGCCGGCCATATTCACGTGATATCATGAGGTCACACGATAATCCTGAAGGTACACGAGACCGCAGGAGTACATTCCAGGCTTTGTCCTTTCTTATATTTCATGATGACGTTACACCGTGACTGTTTAAATCTATTGAACATCTTTTTCCTGTAGTAACGACTTCATTAACAAGTGTACCAACAGAATTACAGCTGGTGGAGAAAAGATTCAGGACACAGTTTCTCATGTCTGTCAAAGATGGATCCATAAATACAGAAGCATTGGAATCATCTGATCTAGCTGGACGTCTCACCACTTTGTTAAACCACATTCATTTGTCTTTGGTAACAGACCACTGACCACAGTCTTTGAAGTGACTGTAATTAAAGTAGATCATTGTTTCATGACGTAAATTCTGAGAAGTGGTCGGTGTCCTAAACTCTTACACCAGTGTTTTACAATTAAAAGGAAAACTGTGTGAACATCGAACCAAAATGACTTGTAGCTGCAACACATTTGGATGTTGTTGCCAAGTCATCTGTCAACACTTCAAAGCCACTCTGTGAACCAAGTGGACCAAAACAAAAAGAATAATAACTGGATGGATTCTGTGGAAGCATGTGTGGTGAATCAGAGAGCTGAGATCATTACTTGATTGTAAGATATTTTTCTCAAGAAGAAAGATGTTTGTGACATTAATGAACAAATCACTGGCCAACAGCCACATCCACACGTCAATATGTCGACTATGTTCAACTGTTGGAACTGACTGAATATCCAACAATGATCATCTGTGCAACTCAATACTTTTAGTATATATGCCCATACTTGTAATACTTATTCTGTTATATTTTATCTCATTATTTATCTTTTACACAGTCCACTCTTAACTCTTGTTATTTTTCAGTTTCCCCGTTGTGGGACAAATAAAGCAAATCCCCATAGACCCCCATGTTACAAAGCCAAACTTTACAGCATTATTAAACATGTTTACAGCCTGGTTCAAAAAAACGGTTTTGGTCTCAATGGTTTATTTCACTATTCGTGACAACTGTACTGGGGATGATTTTTTTTATAACTCATTCATTTATTTTATTTACGGTTTAAAATTCTGCATAATTAAGGGCGTTCCCGCTTTGAGTGACAGGCGCTGCCAGAGGCCACTAGCAGATAGCCTTGGTCTCTCTGCTGGTCCTCACCTGAGCCAATGACAACCTATCGGCTGAGTTTGAGGTTTTGGTCCATTTGGATCATTTTAAATAAAAAATAATAGTTGTCTGCTTTGCTGCACCTCCCATAAGACCATCTAGTAAGTGAACTTGGAGAATTATTCTTATGGTTGGTGTCAGTGCCCAATACAGCCAGTGCGGTAGCTGAAGTTAACTATCTAATGAATTAGCCTTAGGCTAGCCTTCCAGTTAGGCTCCGGTTTGTTAGTCAGGCTAACGGGAGGCTATCTATCAAACCGCCCGAAGTCAGAACGTAAATATTAATTAATAATGCTTTAAGTGTCATTTTGGGAAATATTAGTCCACCATGTAAAGTACGAAACATTACTGTCTCGTTCACGTTACTTTTTCCCTACGACCAATGTTACGGTAAAATACAGAAAAAAATATTAATATTATATGACAGTATGGGTTCATACATTACATTACTCTGTTGAAACGAGGTTGTAAGCGGGAGCCTCCGCGTTGTCCATTAATTTTTGATAATGGACAACTCGAACCCAACCCGAACCAGTTACATGGACTCGCCTCCCTGTGGGCCCACCACCCGCAGGATGTCCAGGAAGGGTCTGGTGCAGTATGGATTGGGCAGCAGACCAAGGCGGGGGCCTTGGCAGTCTGATCCTCAGTTATGGAAAATGGCTTTTGGGACATGGAACATCACCTCGCTGGTGGGGAAGGAGCCGGAGCTTGTGGAAGAGGTGGAGCATTATCGAGTAGATATAGTCGGCCTCACCTTGACACATCGCGTCAGCTCCGGAACCCAAGTCCTTGAGAGGGGTTGGACTTTCTTCTTTGCTGGAGTTGCTCCAGGGGAGAGGCGGAGGGCCGGGGTGGGCTTTTTGCTTGCCCCAAGACTCTCTGCCTGTATGTTGGAGTTCTCCCGGATGGTCGAAAGGGTTGCTTCCCCGTGCCTTCGGGTCGGGGAACGGGTCTTGACTGTTGTTTGCACATACGCGCTGAACAGCAGTGCAAGAGTACCCGCCTTTTTGGAGACCTTAGGTCGAGCGCTGGATTGTGTCCCACGGGGGACTCCACTGTCCTTTGGGAGACTTCAACGCTCAACGTGGGCAATGACAGCGTGACCTGGGAGGGGGGGTGATTGGGAAGAACGGCCTGCCTGATTGAACCCGGAGCGGTGTTCAGTTATTGGACATCTGTGCAAGTCGCAGTTTGTCCATAACTAACACCATGTTCGACAATAAGGTTGCTCATCGGTGCTCTTGGCACCATGACGGCCTAGGTCGTAGGTCGATGATCGACTTTGTAGTCTGACCTGATGTATCATCTGACCTGCGACCGTATATTCTGGACACTCGGGTGAAGAGAGGAGCAGACCTGTCAACTGATCACCACCTGGTGGTGAGTTAGATCAGATGGCAGGGGAAGATGCCACGTAGACCTAGTAGGCCCAAACGAATAGTGGGGGCTGCTGGGAATACCTGGCGGAAGAACCTGTCAAGATGGTCTTTAACTCCCACCTCCTACAGAGCTTCAACTTTGTCCCGGGGTTGGTGGGGGACATTGAGTCGGAAAGGGCATGTTCTTTACTCTGCGGAAATGGGAGTTTGCCCAACCAGTCCACATGTGTTTTGTGGATTTGGAGAAGGCCTACAACTGGGTCCCCAGGGACGAAGATGAGACGAGACAACTCGTTGGGCATTATCCCTTACGTAGTTTTAGTTAGACTGTAATATAAATTGAGATCAAGGAAACAAAATGTGAATATGTGTAATAATATTCCGTACACATACACATTATGTACATATAACACATACATTATGTTACATGTCTTGATGAAAGAATTTTTAGATTCAGACAATGGCAGCGGGGGGTTGAGCTGGACTTTTCACCACTGTAATTAAAGTAGATCATTGTTTCATGACGTAAACTCTGAGAAGTGGCTGATGTCCTAAACTCTTACACCAGTGTTTTTACAATTAAAAGGAAAACCGTGTAAACATCTAACAAAAATGACTTGTAACTGCAACATGTTTGGATGTTGTTGCCAAGTCATCGGTCAACACTTCAGTCAAAGTCACTCTGTGAACCAAGTGGACCAAAACCAAATCAAAGACAGACAGGTAAGTGAAAGGATTCTGTGGAAGTAGGAGGTAGAAGCATGTGTGTGACTCAGATCATTACTTGATTGTTTAAGACCTTTTTCTCAGAAACAAACATGTTTGTGACATTAACGAACAAAATCACTGGCCAACAGCCTCATCCACACCTCAACACGTCGACTATGTTCAACTGTGGGAACTGACTTGATGACTGAGACATGGCTGGTTTAGACTCTACCACCTCCTAAAAGACAGAAACAAGTGGGATGTGGAGATAATGGAAGTTAAATGTCAGAGATGTTGGTCCAACAGGGACACTGTAACATCATCAACATGTGGTTCATCAGCTTTAGTTCCAACTCATCCATTCACTCGGAGAGATTCTAGCCTCAGGTGTGTGGATCTCTTCATGCTCAGTGGACACATGAATGAAAGTGTCACCTGAGTAGTTCTCATTCCGTTTCATCTGGGACTCAAAGTGAAACGTTTTAGTTATAAAAACCAGGAGAAATGAATATGATGATTTGGGTTGATGCTGAAGTTTGTCTCTCGACTTTTGTGTTGAAACATTTTGTTGTGAAATCACCTCCTGTCAGTAACCGTTCAATGTGGGTGGAGCAGCAGATAACAGATTCTGTGGAATTATTACATTGAAGTATAGGCGGATCAGTTTTACCCACCTAAATTTCTTTGGAAAACCCCAACCCACAGGATGTGATTTCCCAGCATTCAGTGCGTTCTCTCTATATAAACCTGATGTGGTTCTGTGGTTCTGAACAGCAGCTTTGAGCCGAGCGACCGATTCAAACAGCCAACCACTGTCTGCAGACACGTAAGTGTTCAACTACTTTCTGATCATCTTTGGTGTCTCTTCATCTTGTTGTGTTTTAACAGGGTCTTCATCAGTCAGACTGCAATCTACAGCTCATTTCAAGGCTCCTCTTTTTACTTTCTCATCAGTGTTTTCAGGATCTGAATCAAGTTTGTGTTCATATTCCAGTAAAAAAATAGTAATGATGTGATTATTGACCTAAAGCTTCAAGTCGACACCAACAATGTCCAGGTTTTACTAAATGTGTTTTGATATTTTATTTCCAGTATTTTAATTTAAAGGTGGTTGCAGATTTATTGTTCTGTCTTAAAAAAGTGATTTCTATTTTAAATGTAATCACTGTGTAGTTTGTTATTTGGTGATTTCACTGTGAAAAAAGCGGTTTACATCACTGTGTGTTCACTCATGAATCCTTTCACTTTATTTGGGATGCAGGAAACCCAAAATGTCCAAGTACATCACCGACCTACAAGTGTCTCTGGATGCGACTGAAGAGAGTCAGCTCCGTGCACAAGGCTTCAAGAAAATTGATGTTAATCTGAACAAAAGAGCCGGAGGAAACTGCATCATACCTTTGGTTAAAAACAGGAAGCTGTGGCCCCAATCACCAGGATCCAGTTTTCATTCAGATCAGAGATGGAAAAAGGTCTGAACGACACAGGGTACACGAAGATCAACAAGGATCTCAATGCTGGAGCATGTGGAGACTACATCTACCTGTGGTTCTACAAAGGTACCACCGAGTACGATGTTCCCATCGTTGACATTGAAGTCTCTACAGAAGATGAAGCCCAGAAGTTCAGATTCGGCTGGAACAGACTGGCCTGTGATCTGAACCGTGATGCTGGAGGAAAGATGATCTACCTGTGGGTGAAGAGAGAGAAACCAACGTACATCTGTGACATCACTGCCACTGAGGGTTTTGGAGGAGATGATGACTACTTCCAGAACGGGTTCATCCGAGTGGATGAAGATACCAACAGAGGTGCAGGAGGATCTGATGTCTTCATCTGGTTCCGTCTGACCACTGACAGTCAGAAGGCCATCAGAGATCTGCAACTCTCCATCAATAATGGGGAGTATGAAAGGTTTCAAAGCCAGGATTATAAGCCAGTGAACATGGATCTCAACCAGGGTACCGGAGGAAACCAGGTGTTCCTGTGGTTCAAGAAAGATCCCAAGTGCAGCAACGCTATCAAAGATTTCACTCTGATCGTCGGCAGAAGTTTCATCGCTCCATTCAAGGGGGCCGGGGTCGATGTCATCGAAAAAAGCCTCAACTCAGGAAACTGCAGCTACTATGACATGTACCTGTGTTATTATCGCTGAGAGTTGTCATGGTAACAGAGCTGAGCATGCTCACTGAGGAGAAACAGAATCAAACATATTCCTGTTTAATTGCTTTGTCTGATGAAATTGGATGATTTTAATCACATATAATCTACAACGAATCAAATGAATCAAACTGTTTGATGTGTTCTTGAATGACTCTGTATCACTTTATTCTGATGATTCTGATTTAATAAAGTTTCTCCAGCATTTCAAACACCTTTGACTTGTTTTTCATTGAACACGAAGAAGAGCTTTAAATAAAAAATACAACTAAATATATGAGTGGATGATTGACTGGATGTTCAGGATGAATTCATAGATGATGAATGGATGGTTGGAGCCATTAATCAAGGTATTAGGTACACTGAGCTAAATGTAACACGGTATAAATCCTCCCACTATGAAGCTTATGATGTTTAGTTTTATTGTTGGTGAAGCTGTTTCTGACATTTAAACGTTGCTGCTTTTTAGATCATTCGTAGGTAATTGTGTCACAACATGAGTTGTTTGTGGATGTGAGAGAGGAGACAGTACAGTGTTTGCTCAGTAACTCCACATTTCATCCTCAGTCTGACTAGTGTAGGGAAGCTTCCTGTTAACAAACTGCTGTAAAACACTGAGTTACTTTGAATATTCTGGACAATAATCATAGTTTCCCATAAAATATAGTATTATACAGTAAACTGAGACATGTGGAACAACAAGGCCACAAAAAGTTTCTCTCTGGTGTTCAGGACCAATCACTAAAGCCTCTGTTTTGTCCTGGTTGAGCTGTAGGAAATTGACCGTCGAGCCACTGCATGTCGCCGTGAGAAATTAATGAATCTATTATCCGTTCAGCACAGAGGCCAGGAGCAATTTTACAGGAGCACTGGCCCCTGTTGGCCCCCCATTTAAAACCGCCAATGCTAATCATTGTTTGCAATTTACGTGTGCCCTTCACCAAAGCTGTAGACGTAGCCGGCCTTAACCTGCACATTAGCATTAGCTTCAGCATTTCAAGCAATGCACTACACACACAACTGGTTTTACACAGTAACAACCCAGGAGCCGAAAGAAACAAACGAAAGTTAACTTTTGGCTATAGTGTCGGACGCCATTTTCTCTACTACAATAGTCACGTACTGTGACACTTTACTCACACACTTAACAAGTTTTTAGCTTATGGACCACACATCACCGGGGATTCATATTAGCGTATAACCATCTAAAGTAACGGAGCAAGTAGCTAACCTGGAAATATCAGACAGAAATCAGCGAAGCGGGACAACTGTTGCTCTTTCTCCATTCATCTGGATCATGAGAACTGTTTCCGCGATACGATGCAAAGAGTCCCGCCAGTAAGTGCTGCCACCCAGTGTCCATTTCACGCCACAGCATGTCAGTGTGTGTTCCTCCGTGTGACTTCTTATTCTGCATTCGACAGACTACAATAAAATTAATGCAATAGAGATGAACAAAAAAAGTGACTCTCAGAGGACATGAAACAATAATAAGAATGTCTCGACAAAACACGTTGTGTGAGTATCACACTGCGATTCAAAGCTAATGTTGCTGATCCCTATGTTCAACTGTCACTTTTTGCCACCCAGAGGCCGTAACCATGGAGACTTACTGGGACGTCACGTGCAGCCCTCCATAGATACATACGGTGCGTTCCAGGCGACCCGTAACTCGTGTTTCTCTGTTCCCATGGCGACGTTAGACGTTAGATCGTTGCACTCCCACTCACGGTTTGTGACGTCACGCAACAAAATGCCGAGCCCTGTGGAGGAGGTGTTTTTTTTGTGTGTGGCACACGGTGATAAATAGACTTTTAGGACGATTCACACATTACAATCATAATATTTAACATATTGCTTTGTACTACAACCTGTTGTGTGTTTTGAAACGGTGCTAAAATATGTCTCCGTTAAGAAATAGCTAACGTTAGCGTCAGCCGTTATCATTAGTTTCAGCCGTTAAAAAGTTGATTATGGTGGATAAGAACAATGTAAAGTACAGTTTTCCGGCACGTAACGTTTAGCTAACCGGCTCTGACAGTGTGCCTGATGCCATGATTTTACCATCATCATTTTATCTGTACTGAAATCAGCTTTCCTTTCGAAAACAGTGTATTTAGATGAGGAGATGCACTGTTTTCTGGATGAGGAGGCTCCCCTCTGCCAGTGCCCTCGGGGGTATATCTCTTGG
This sequence comes from Mugil cephalus, assembly GCF_022458985.1. NCBI lineage: Eukaryota > Metazoa > Chordata > Actinopteri > Mugiliformes > Mugilidae > Mugil > Mugil cephalus. Next base: position 30,441,251 of record NC_061771.1, read on the forward strand.
ATGAAGTCCAAACAATAAGGGTTATACTTTGACTTCCAGCAAGAGCAATCAGCGAGCATCGTTGCCGGTTGAAATGAAAAGGCCGCCTTTTTTGTTTACATCTCGCTCCCCGTTCCCAGTTGTAACTCGTAACTTGCCTGGAACGCTACAAAGTCATAAGTGACTTGAACGCACCAATAGATGCTGCGTTCAGGCTTGTCAGACACGTCAACGCCGCCGCCATCTTGGGAAGCGGTTCCTGACCAACGGTCAGTGCAGCTGACTATTGTGCCTCTTACGGATGTTGCCGTGAAAGAAACACCAAAACCAAGCAACAGGGAACACCAGGGAATACGATTTCACAAGTGAGAATTTGTTTTATATTACTTAACTATCACGAACGTGTTGAATTTGATGTATCCCTAAAGCCAACAGAAAGTAAACCGCCATATCTTATTACGGTACTAGCTCATGTAAGGACAAAAAAAAACAAAAGACGTTTTTTGTTAGTAGGACAACAGTGAGATGATGAACGTGACTGTATGTAATTGTATTTAGTAGGCCATGTTTCTAAATCATCTAACAGTTTCATAAATGCATACAATATTAGCGTTAACTGCTAACGTAAGTTGTTGAGAGTTGTAACTACATGAGCATAACCCAGAGTTGTTCAGATGGAGTTGTTTTGTCCTTCAAATGTAAAGCGCATTATAAATAAAATTAATTAAAAACTATTATTATTATTATTATTATTATTATTATTATTATTATTATTATTAGGCATAAACGAACTACGCGCCTGCCTATGGCCCCGCGGCCACTAGGGGCTCCCCTATTAACGCTGCAGTCACGCCATCTGCGCTTCGGCGAGGCACGGTCGCGCTATCTACACTTGAAAATCGAGTGCCCGTCTACATCGTATCGGACGGTAAAGCGTTTGAGCGGTTTTTATGGTGCATTCAAGTGCATCCCGTAAACTCGGAAGTCTATATTTTTCTTCTTATTTTCATTTGTTGAAATACATATATCAGTCATTACTTTGTTGTTATTTTACTACTTCTATTTTTAAAGATATTAAAACTAAATGATAGAACAAAATTATTGAAGCATATTCAGAATCCAACTCATTTCTGCATAGTCAGATTTGAAAACTTAGTTAAGAAAAGAATCAAGTTGTTTTCCGCATACTCTACAGCTACCACTGTAGTGATTTTCAACTTAATTCATTGCATCATTTTCTGATAATATGATATTGTATTCATACCCAATGAATGATGTATATGGGCAGATTAAAAAAATATATAAAAAAATAAATAAATCAAACCATATACATCATTCATGGAGCATGATTTCAACACGAGTTTATTTGAAAATGATGCAGTGAAATATGTTGAAAATCACCACAGTGGTAGCTGGGGACATGTAGAAGAAGAATCTGGTGGAGTTCGCAGAAAACAATTTGTTTAGTTTTTTTAATAATTTTTTTAATCTGCCCATATGCATCATTCATTGGGTATGATTTCATCATCCGTTTATTTAAAAATTATGCAGTGAATTAAGTTGAAAATCACTACAGTAGAAGCTGGGGATGTGTAGAACAAGAATCTGGTAGAGTCTGCGGAAAACAATTTGTTAATTTTTTTTAATTATTTTTTTAATCTGCCCATATACATCATTCATTGGGTATGAATTCAACACACTTTTTTCAAAAAATGAGCATGAAAAAAATTTGAAAATCACCACATTGGTACTGTAGAGTATCGGAAACAATTTGATTCTTTTTTTAAATTTGTTTTAAATCTGACTGAAAAAATGAGTTGGGTTTTCTAAATAGCTTTAAAATTTTTTTCTATCATTTAGTTTTAATCATTAAATAAATGTAGTAAAATAAAACAAAGTAATGACTGTTTTAATGTTTTTTCAGCAAATGAAAATAAAAAAAAATAAAGACCCCCGAGTTTACGGATGCACTTGAATGCACCATAAAAACCCCCAAAACCTTTTAAAGTCCGATGCATTAGACGGGCACCATTTCAAGTGTAGATGGCGCGACCGGCCCCCCGAAGCGCAAGGTGACGCGAAGAAAAGGTTTTTTGCATGCCCTTGGTAATTTTTTTTCTTTTTTTTAACTTCCCCCACTCCTTTTCATTCATAAGAAGATGGAATATTGAATGTGCAGTTTCATTTATTTTTCAAATTCCCATTTACGTTATTTATGTTTTTTTAGGTTATTTTTTTTCGGTTTATAAAAGAGATTTGTGTAACTTTAAAAGAAAATTACTACTGGTTAAAAACAAGAAATGTACTTTAAGTTTCGGTTAAAAGTTTAATGTTAAGCTAAAGTGTTTGTTTCTGTAAATTTTGTAGCTAACAAAATATTGTTTTATCAGGTTTGGCCCCAATAATTTTTCCCTTTTGGCTTCAAAACAAAGATTTCAACATTTGAAATAAAAAAAATGTCACCTTGTGCTAGAAGAGCGGTGACGTTTGCTAGCAACATGTCATAGACATATATACACTATGCCAATATGTTATGCTAGCAAACATGACTTCTGTGTACCATGACACCCCTAAGATTGAGATGTGTTGTCTGCTGCTGGTAATTTATGTAAGTAAAAGAAACATTTTACATGAACTCAAATCACATAACTTATGTGAAACTTGTCCAGGAGCACTGTTGAAGTACATTGGAGGCACAGAATCAGCCCAGTACCAGTCCATCCTCAAGCTCGACTGTGGCTAATGCATCAGGTGAGGGACAGACTGTCACCCCACAGTATGCATTTAATTTCTACGTATAATTAGGAAAAATTGCACCCAAAGTTTTATCTGGGCCCATCCCGCCCCTCAAACAAAAGCTCGTCTCCACTGTAGCCCGGGGGCCAGACCGGGATTTTTGGTATATAAAAGGGGACGAAGGCTACCATTTTTTTTGATGATATAGTCTGTAGATATTTTTTTTGTATGATAGCCTTTTCCGGGTGAGTAGCAAAAATTTTTTGTTATCACTCATGAATTAACCACCGCCTAAGGAAAACTTGGGGGTTAGACCTGTGCATAATCTTTTTTACCCCATGATTAGGATTTTTTCTCATGTTCAATAATATTGTTTTTGTATCATTTAAGGGGGACCTTTTAAGCTTTCATTAAACCCCAGTTGTAACCTGTCGAAAATATGGGGGTCACTGCAGCTAAACAAACCACAAAAGCATACATTTTTTCACATTTTACGCCTAAATATGTTCTTTTTTTTAATCCGTAGGACAGGGGAACATCAAAACAAAAACCAAGTACCCAACAGCTTTCCCCCTGACTGTAAGGTTTTCAGAAAAAATATAACATGCCCATAAATTCATTGGAAAATTTCAAGAGGTGTCGGAGCCCATCTTAAACCCAAATTTCGACTTGAACTTGAAACACAGAGGGTCATGTAATACCCTTTTGTATGTTTACAAGGGGTGGGAAGTTCATTTCCGGGGTTTATTTTTGAGATACAAGGTAAAATTTCAAGGTCACTTAAAGGGTCAAATTTGATATGATTAATAGCACATCTAGGCCATGCACACCAATTAAAAACAGCCAATTAATTTGGGAAAATGTAAATAATCCATATTATAAAATTGAGAAGTGACTGTGAGCCTGAAGTCTTTTTTTTACAAAAGAAGACTCTTTTTACAAAATACAAACCAGATTTAGCTGGTTAGGTCAACAAGGGTCTCTATAGGTTACATTTGTTAAATACAAAAGAACACTACGTAATAAATAAGTAAATCACAAAAAAAAAGGGAAAAAAAAATATGATTCAAAAATTTAAATATTTAATAATTTGAACAAAAATAACATCACATAACTATAATATAACTACCCCAAAACCAAATCCACACCACACTGTGCACCTCGTCATCTGCCCCCCACTTCAAAATGGGGCCTAGACTTCCCTGCAGTTTTTGGTTACTACAGGCGAACCTGCACATTTTGTGCAGTCGATCTTTTTGACAGGCAGTGCACTTGGGCATTGGCATGAAGAACACCTTGCACCCAATATTCCAAGACCACATCGGTGCAGGCGGGGAGTGCTTCAATCTTGACCAGCTTGCCATCATCATCAGTCCACCATTCCAGTGGGGCGGGCCCCACTGGGTCAGCCTGAGACAGCATTCCAATAGCTGCTTGGTAGTTTGCTCTTAAGCATCATATAGAGGCATCTCTACGGGGTGGCAACTGGGACCAATTTTTCCCCTTTTGGGGGTAAAAATTTGATAGCGCAGTTGGTTACCTCACCAGTGTTGCTTGTAGCAGCATACATGCGGCAGGCCCCTTCGTTTTTTTCAAACAGATCTTTTAATTCCCCAAATTTGCCCCCATCGACCTAAAGTCTTTTGGCAATATGCCTTTGTTGCCATCTTCGGGGCATCACTTCCCCACAAAGCACGACATACCAGCTTGTGAAGGCATTAACCCAATTAGACCCCACAGACAGTTCCAAGTGAGCTTCCCATTTTGCTGATTCAACAAACCGCATCGGTTTTGTGCCCCCACACTTCGGGTATATGGGACAAGAAGCCTTCTGAAGCCAAGACAAAGATCATGACCAGTGTCCCGCGGAAAGATAACTGCTTTTGAGCCTTCTGCATCCAGTGCATAAAATATAGGCGAGTGTCACCTCTTTTTGTGTTGAGTCAGCTCGATATTTCCCTTTCAAACTACATGTCGGGTTTCCTCAAGGTCTGTAAAACACCTTGCCATGAGCTTTTCTCAATATCATGGGCTTTTCCACTCTTCAAACCAAAACTTGATGAACGGCCCTTTTTTTGAGGGACTGCAAAGGAATTTTTTCTCCACTGCTGTAATGATGTCCACTTGTGATTTCTGTACGAGAGTGATTCCTTCCCGGTTTATCTTCAGCTTTTTTGATCAAATCTGGGGGTAGAAATAAAAAAACACATCAATCCTTTTTCACTCCGCTCCCTCATAAAACATAGGTGAAGCGACTCTGCAATCTGTGCCGTGCCGGGTCTTGTTGTTGCCACAGTTTTTGGCCCAGCCATCCCCAATGAGTTTGTAATTTTTGGGGATCTGTTCAGCGGGAGACCATTTTTTTCCAGCTCCTGGAAAGTGCAGCCTTGTTTTTTTTCGCAGAACCTCAGCTTTTGCCAGGGCCAGGGGCGAGGACCCAGGGGTGGGAAAGGGGCATCTTTCATGTTCACCTTTCCCTGGTTCAGCCCCAGGATCATGTGGCAAAAGGGTTCATCGCCTCAAACCACATCTTTTCCTTTCATAACATGGATGTCTTTTTGCTGACCGGGAGAATTCTTCAGATTTTGTTTGGTCATCCTGTCAAAAAATTTTTGAAGAGGTTCTCAATCTTCCCTGTTTTGTTTTAAAAAACCTGGTACCTCGTCCCCAATCTCATGAGCTCCAAGAGACCCCCGGGGTTACTCAGGGGGACAAAACCCAGGGGACAGGCTAACCAATGGGCCCTCACAGGGACAAAGATTGGCCGTTGTTCTCCATAAATCAATGAAACTGGACATCTGCCTCATTTTTTTTGGATCCCTGGCCCTTGTAGATCTGGATGGATATTTGGACACTTTGGCCTTCAGGTCCTCAGCTGTCTGAGGTATATGCTTCTGTAGCTGTTAAATAATTTTTACTCAGACTCCTGGCTTCAAGCGAACCCTTTTGCCCCTCAAGGGGTCGGTGTCTTTGTCACCTTTCTTCATGGCTTGGTCAACAGGGATTCGACCAAAAGGATTTGTGGAAGGGGGGCTGAGAACCCCCCTTTCATGAACCCAGTATACATCGGGGTGTGGTGGGAATCTGACACATCTGGGTGTAGTAATAGAAGGTACCGACATAATTCTTGTATCATATCAAAAACACCAGGGGACATTGCACAATACATCCCATTGAAGCTCCGCCCCCTCCAGACGCTCGAAGACCCCCAACAAGATTTAAACGCCAAATAGGACATTCAGAATGATGAGAGGCCCCGTTCCATCTCTGAGGAATTTTTGCGGTACACTTCAAACAGTTCCATGAGGGTGTGCAAGAGCTGTGTCGAAAACCTCCTCCAAGTGTCTTGGGGACTTGTTCCCAAGACAGCTTTTGTTTTCAGTGTCTCTTCCAGGTAACCAGGTAAATTCATTCTTTGCCTCCAACCAAGACAGGAACCCATTCCATGTCGCGCATGAACCACAACGGACTTGTGTAGTCGGCACCCCTTTGTATTTAGGGCCATCCATAACACCAAGAAACTAAACTTTTCAACCACACCAGACTCAATGCAGGGGTCCGGAGTCCACATCTGGAAACTTTTTAAAAATTTTGCCATCAGTGGCACATGGTGGGGAATACCCCAAACCTTATGATGATTTTCTGAAATTTTTTGTGATTTTTCCATGTGATCTCACGCCTTCGCATACAGGGTTTGTCACATACACAGACAACCCCTTTTTCAGCTTAACTTCATGTTTCTCAGTGACTGGTTGAGCACTTCTTTGACCGTAGAAAAGTGTTGCGGGAAACTTTTGATGGAGGGGGTAGCCTACATTACAACTGCTGACTTACGGGTTTTTTTGCTGTGAAATGCGGAAATTTTTCCCAAACAAGTTCTTTTTTCTGGCAAGATGAGTTTTGGGCAGCAGTATCAACGGGTTATTTTTTGTTTTGTGGGGCCCCATCATTTCCTGCATTGTAATTTGCAGCATTTGCAGGGGGGCTCAATACTTTGTTTCTTTGTTTTGAAACACGGGCCCATGGGTTGGACAGAATTTGGTTAACCGCTTGTTTTGCACACAACCCCTTTGACTCAGAGATTTCCCTCACCACGAGGGTTTTTTCCAGACGACAATTTTGGCCCCACTAAAGTTGGGAATTTTAACGGGATGGATGTTCCCCTGGAAGGCCATATCTCCCCGATACGAGAGCTTCTAAAAAACACAAGGCAGTGTCAATCTCTCCCACTGGAATGGATACACTGGCCCAATGGGTTGAGAATTTTATCAACTCCACACTTCCTGTAATGACTACACTGAATGGCAGAACAATTCTTAGAAGCTTGATTTTTCCACATGTCACTGCATATACTAGTCTTGGCCAAATGATTGCAGAAGTCACTAACTTCGGCTGCATAACGGGATCATTAGAGCCTGTGAGAAATAGCACAGGAACCAGAGAGCGATGCTGGAATGGTGGGACACTCGTTTCGGGTTTGACCTCGGTGCCCGGCATTGGGTGGTTATATGCGGGACACAACACAGAATCATGTCTTTTGATTGTAAGACAAAAGAAATTTACGCAAAAGTGACTTTATGGGGGTGAAAATGACAAGTATTTCATATTTACAGTTTTTTAGCTGAACCCCGGCCGCCTCTCCTCGCCCCGGGGGAAGCGCGAAAACCAAAGGGCAGCCCCCGGGGGGTGAAAAAGGAAAAAAATAAGCATTATCTTTGTCCCCCCAACGACGCCGACACACAACTGAGCCTCGAGCGCGCCGCGCACCGCACAAACGGATGATTTTCTCCTCTTGTTAAATGAAGTCGGCGGTGATCAGAGAAATTCGGATTACGTACAAACCACGAATCACAACTTAAATAAATGGGGTTCCTTTACATTATTGTCAGTAAGTTAGAAAAACATCAATTTTTTATTAAAATCGAACTTTAAAATTTTTTAAGCTTGGGAGCCATAAAAATAATTCTTTAAAAGTAACCGGGCGGATTTAAAATTTGCAGGGGCTAAAGGCCGCAGCTCCCTTTTGGGGAAAGCCCGACTATCCCCCACACCTTAAAAGGGCTGTCCGGAAAATATTGAGGGACTTTAAACCGTCCATGGTGCAAAAAATTTGGGGGACCGCTGGTGTAATTACAATATTTTTTAGGATAACTCTTAAAGTGAATGTATGTGTTGATAAATAATCAAGAAGTAAAACAAACCTTGCCGCTTGTTTTTGATTGTGATCGCGGAAGAACACAGTCCCTGGACTAAATTTTTACCTGGATTGTTTCTTTCTGTTTGGTGGACGGGGGTTACTCAAACCCGGGAGCACAGAAAAATTTTCCAAATTTGACCTTTGCCCTTTAAAGGACCTTGAATTAAACCTTTGATCTCAAAAATAACCCGGGAAATGAACTTCCCCCCCTTGTAAACATACAAAAAGGGGTTTACTGCCTCTGTGGTTTTTGTAAAAGAATAAAAAAGTCAAAAATTGGGTAAAGATGGACTCCGACGCCATCTTAAATTTCCACAATAAAATTATAGGGGCATGTTAATTTTTCTGAAACCTACAGTCGGGGGAAGCTGTGTACTTGGTTTTGTGTTTCTGATTTTTCCCATGTCCTACAGATTAAAAGAAAAAAACATATTTTAAAGGCTAAAATGTAAAAAAAATGTATGCTTTTGAGGTTTTGATGACTGCAGTGACCCCCAATTTTTATCAACGGGTTTCACAACTGGGTTTAAATGAAGTTTAGAAGGTCCCCTTAAAAGGGAAAAAACACAATATTATTGAACATAAGAAAATCCTAATCATAGGGTAAAACAATTAGCACATGCGTCTAAACACGTTTTCCTTAGGCGTTTTAACTTCATGAGCGTAACCAATTTTAGCTACTCACCTGGAAAGGCATCATACAAAAAATTATCTACAGACAATACAACCAAAAAATATAGGTACCTTCTCCCTTTACTGATACCGAATATGAAATTTTGGGGCCTGGCCCAGGGACTACGTCCCTCGAAACGTCCACTGTGCCCACGAGGGGACTCTAGGGATAACTGCACCCCCTGTACGGTGCATCTGCAGAGGAAACTTTTCAAGCTCAAATTACGAAGAGCTACTGAGATCTTAAAGGGGCACAAGAAAGACTAGTGGACGGGCAGTGATCATATTAAAAAAACAAAGTTGGCCGCAGATTTTTTACAGGATTCAAAAATAAACTTTGCCCCAGAAGTCGTTTTAAAGGGAGGGGTGGAAGAAGAACGTAACAAAAAAAAAAAAAAAAAAAAAATCAAATGATGGATTAAAGATTTGATCTTTTTTTTCCTAAAGCTTTTTGCTAATTACATAAAATTAAAATTTTTTTAAGCCCTAACTACACCACTTTAATTTTTTTTTGTGCCCTTTGTCATTTTTTAAGTATCACTAAACACTCAAAAATTCTTTTTTTTATTATTATTATTAGATTACTATTTTGTTAATTTTTATTGCTACATATCCTTTTGCACATTGCTCTTTTAAAATTTTAACCAAATCATTGTATCTTAAATATATGTCGACATTTGTAAAAAACCCAAACAATTGACAATCGTCGGGGGGTCGTTCCAGGGAGGAGGCGACTGAGCTCTGGGTTTTTATATCTGTCAGACCCCTCATATACACGGGATGAATCTTCCATTGAACCATCCGTACATCAGCTGTTTGTTTCAGGACAAATTCTGAGAAGTGGTAAATGTTTCTAAACTTTTACCCCAGTTTTTTTTAAAATTTAAAAAGGGAAAACGTGTGAACATCGAACCAAAAGACTTGACCAAACATTTGGATGTTGTTTGCCAAGTCATCTGTAAACACTTCAAAGCCACTCTGTGAACCAAGGGGCCCCAAAAACAAAATGAATCAGACGGTAACGGGATGGATTCTGTGGAAGCAGTTGTGAATCAGAGATATTTTAAGTAAGAATTTTTCTCAAAAAGAAAAAAGTTGTGACATTAATAAACCCCAAAATCATTTGGCCAACAGCCCATCCACACGTCAATAGCGACGGTTCAACTTTTTGGAACTGATTGAATACCCAAAAAAAAGATAAACTTTGCAACTCAATACTTTTAGTATATATGCCCATACTTGTAATATTTATTCTTTTAATTTTTTATCTCATTTTTTTCTTTAACACATCCCCCTTTAAAAACTCTTGTTATTTTTCAGTTTCCCCGTTGTGGGACAAATAAAACTTTCTATTAATACTTTTTAAAAATTTAAATTTTAGCATTTTTCCATCATGTTACATGGACGGTTTGGAAAGTTAAACTGGACTGGACTAATGTACCTAATAAACTGGACTATTGTACCTGATAAACTGGACTAATGTACTAATAAACGGGGAACAAAAAAACCTGAAAACGGGGACTTTGTACTAAAAAACTGGTTCATCTTTCCCGGGGGGGGGATGACTCAGACTCGGTTTTATGGCGACACCTGCGGCATCCGAAGCTTCAGTCTGTGATTTGTGTCCTGACTCTTAAATGATCTGAATCTAAAAAATCTTTCATCAATAATCAAAAGTCACTGGAGTCGGTTTAAAAGTTTACTCCCACAGGATTGACCCCCTGAACTTACCCAGAACAAAATAAACTGGTAATAAGACTTACATTCAGGTCAAGAAGCAGACTCTGTTAAAAGAAGAGTATACAAAAATTTAAATCTGAACATTTAAATAGAACGACCTTTCATTCACTTGGGTGCTGCGGGAATTTTTTCACATTCAACAACATTAAATATTAAATATTTTTTTCTTCATAGTTTGTCGGGTCCACCTCCCATTCCTCTGGTCTCGGCCCCAGGGCTGCCTGTGTTTTTTTTTTGTTGTTAATGTTTTAGTGTTATCCTCTCTGTGCGTACTGGGGGCCTGATCAGCCACTAATAAGTCCCCTTTGTTCTTTGTTTGTTGGGTTTCATTGATTTCCAATTACTTTTAGCATTACAGCCTGAGTTTATTTTCGTTCATCACCCTTTTTTTTTGGCCTAGAATTAATTGCTTGTTTTTGAGAAAATAAAACCCAATTTTTCAAAATCCATCGCGACCCCCTCTTTTTTGCGCTGGGGCCCCCCACAAGGGGCCTCATTCACTAACATGCGCAAAATGTTTTTTACTCCAAAAAAAAAAAAAAGAAAAAATCACTGTTGGATTCATGCACCATCAATTAATCATTTACACTTAAGATATATATTTTAAAAGCTACCTCCCCACCCTGGTTTGTTTTAGGGTCCCCTTTAAAAAGCTTTGGGATGACACGGCTCAGAGTGGGGGGTTTAAATCCCTGAATGTACCCCGTACCAGGAAACCCAGGGGGGGACAGGTTCACCAGAGGAGGGACAGGGTGAGAGCGGGTTCGGGTATGAATGCGGCCCTAGGAATTTCCCATCCCCAAAAAACGCCTCGGATCCCCGGGAAAAGGGTCATAAGCCATTCTTCACTTTCATCAAAAGGTTTTGTCGTTCCCCGAAGATTTCCCTCTCCTGAACACGGGAGCGATTCTCCACAAGGCTACATCTCCATCTCTCCACTCGCCAGGGAAAATTTACTCCTTTAATACTTCCACCAATTAATCAGTAAATCAACACGATGACACAGCATAGCACTACAAGTCTTTCGGAATCCCTGTCAAATTTTAGGCCAATAAACTATTTTAACATTTTCATGTGGTCTACTCTATTTTAAAATTAATAAATTATAACGGAATTGCTATGATTGACGATGTTAATTGTGATAATAAATTGTGAGGATGACACGGCACTCCGTTTGGTCCATACATCAGGAAATTCAATTATTGTTATGATTAAAGCCCTTTTCCGATAAATTACGTTTTAATATAGTATGTATTTTTAAAAAAGGGTTTGTTAACTTTCCAAGAAATTTCTTTCATCAGTTATGCAAAAATTTTGACCTGAGGGGGGTTTTTAAATTTGTTTGCGGAGAAGGAAAAGTTTTAGGTAAGAAGAAATCGATGAATCCCAAATTTTGTGCGTACGCACGGTTCATAAATGAGGCCCAGTGAGAGAGAACATCTCTTCCAACTGTTTAACCTTTTGTGTTTCCAACAGACATGAAAACAGAAACTGAGGACAGCGCCTCCTTCTGACTGAACCCAGATAACAAACAGGTAAAAAAAAATAGGAGAAAACAAAGTATATGCAAATGACTTTTCCAAAAGTAAACAAACAAAAAAAAAAAATATATTTTAACTTTCCAAACCATCCATGGGAAAATGTAACATACTGTTTGATAAAGGACAGTTACAGAAAGTAAAGTGTGAAAAAACCAACAAACAAAAGAGCCGGCCCAAGCCTCCATGGGGCCTAAGCACAATTAGGTGTTGAGGTATTTCTGCCTGATACTGATTGTTGATGTGCACACAGCCACTATAAAGTCACTGCAGCTCTGATTATCCTCTTGTCAGTCTGACATGTCTTTACACATCTATGTGTTACATGCTGAAATCACGCTGCTGTTTCAGGTGTAATGAAGTTTGCTTTGTTTTCAAAAGAGCACAGTCAAAACTACTGTGAATCAATTCAAATATACATTATAATAATAAACATTATAATTTTTGGTTTCAGAAAACTGCAACAGCAATGTTCAAAAAATAATATATAATGCAAGAACAACACAAAAATTTCAGCAAATAACAAATAACTAACAGACAGAATTAACAGTAAAATATCAAGCAAATACCTAAATAATGACAAGGTAACAAAAACAAATATAAAGTGGTGTAGTTAGGTCTTAAAAGTATATAAATGTATGTAATTATGTGCAAAAGCTTTAGTAAAAAACAAAAAAAAATCAAAATAAACTACCTTAATTCACTCATTTGACTTTTTTTTTAATGTTACTGTTTTTCTTCCACCCACTCCTTAAAACCTGAGCTTCCTGGAGGCAAAGTTTACTTATGACATCACTGTAAGAAATCTGACGGCCAACTTTGTTAATACTGATCACTGCCAGTACTACTCAGTCTTTCTCGTGCAATTTAACTGCCCTTATGATTATTTAAATGCAGTGAAAGACATTTAAAAGTATACGATTCTGAAGAAAAAGATATATTCATTATAACTGTTGGTCGTATGTGATTGTTTTTGCAGACAATCACAAAAACATATATATTTTTTTCCAATTAAAACTTTAGATCTTTATATGTGATTCAGCTTTCATTATTTCAGTCATAAAACACAATTTTTCTTGACTCCCACCCAAAAATTTGGAGGATGGATGGGGAAAAAACACACACTCTGAGGTACTACCACCACCCTAATATTCTAGCCTCTTTAAAAGTAATGAAAAAAAAAATAGCTACATTTAGCACTTTTTTTTTTTTTTTAATATTTCCCCAATTAAAACATCAATACTTATAGATCAAATAAAATTTTCCCATAATATTATCAAAAATTACTAGTCCCAGGGTCAAAAGGTGGCTTCAAAAGTCGTCTCTGGCCCAAAAGTGTGACCTCCAGGGTTTTTAAAAAATCATCTTGGGATTGAAGGAGGAATCGGCATGTAGGGGGGGCCCCAATAGCCCTGCAGTAAGGCATGGCAGTTGCATGTATTAAGGAGTGTACGTGAATAAATCTGGTTTGGTTTAGCCAAGATTATGCTACAATATATTTTCCCCAATTATATTTAAGTTGCCTGTTGAGGGCCAACCTCCAATTTTGTAAATTTCAGATCTATTCCCGTTAATTCCCATGGAAAGTTTCCAACTTTTAAAATTCCCGTAATTTTGCAACCCTAATAATAATAATAACAATAATAATAAAGCTCTTTGGACATCCACACAAATAAGAATAAACCATGACGCCATACTGTGGCTATCAGGCCGAGCAGCAGTAAGTTAAAACAGTGTCACTGTATTTTCCTTCCTTTGTCTCAGATATATTTCACAACAACCATGGCTACTGTGGCTGTAGCTGCTAGCTCATTAACAAGAGATTAACAAGCGCTATTTACTGTAGGACACGAGGCAGCCAGAGCATATATGTGCTAATCAAAATTCGCCAACCATCATATAAGCTTAAGTAAATCATTGACCTAATTTTAAATGGATATACATATCAAATAACCCTAGTGTAACACAACGGATGTGGAAAATGCCGCTATTTCACTGCTGTTCTCCCGCTCGTTGACGACGTTCAAATCCACGTGCCCGTTCTACGCGGTATGCGGCCGTAGCAGGTGGCGGGGTTTCCCTTACCAAATCCCAGGGGTTTCGTCGGTCTTTCTCTACCCTTTCCCGCACAACCCCCCACCACGTCAGGGGTTTATGCACAAAAACTGCCTTACTATATCACATAAAGTTTTTTTCAATTCACATTATGTTTTTTTTATTTTTGTTTTCAGTTTTTTAGGCTAAGAAATTTTTTTTTTTTTTTTTTGAGTGTATAAGGAGTGTCTTCACTTTTCTGCAGCTTTCTCAAGACTAGGGCACATCAACCCTCATATTTCATACCTGAAACCAATAAAGCTAATTGGCTACACACAGAAACTGACTGACACATGAGAGGCAGTGCTCCTCTCTTCTGTATGGGTGGAGTCTATGTAGAACAAGGTCACTGTGTCTGCTTGAAGTAGGGTTTTTTGTTTTTTCTACCCCTAAGGTAAATTGACTGAAGTCTCAGCGCTGAAATCAATACTTATTCTCTGTGTACCAAAGAAATAACCTAAACGTGCGTAGATGGACTATCCTTTCTAAAAGGTATAAAGATCCTGGGCTGAAGGAAAATATCCTCACACAGGGTTTTCATGCAGGAAAAAAAAAACGAAATTGCTTATCGGGCAATAACAGGGGAAAAATTTAAATGCTGTAAAAAAAGTTTCCTGATTAAAATAGTTCCCAGAGATGCGATTGAATCAGACTTTTCAATCGGATAATGCGTGTGCGCATGCTCCACCACCGCGCTGATGTGTGACCCCGGAACAAAAACGTCCAAGAAAACCGATCACAGAAGAAGAAGAGAAACGGAGCCGTCTGAGGGATAGCGCGGATCTTACCTGCACCAGAAGTAGCGCGAACATTACGTACAAGATTAAAAAAATGTACTAATATCCATCTGGTTGTTGTTTGAAATGCCCGGGCTGCCGCTGAACGCTCTTGTTTTTATTCACGTAATAGCTCAACTGGGAAAACGGCCGATTTTTCGGGTAATATCCCTAAAAGACACGATGAAACAGTTATTCGGTTTTTTTTGCGCTGCATGAAACGGGGACAAACTGTAGTAGAAAGTTTAAATTTGAGATAGCCGATTAAGCTCGCATGTAAACCACGACAGCGAGCAGCAGAAAAATCTTCTTTCCCAAAACAGGGTTTTACATTTTACAAAATAAAAAATAAATTTTTCAGTGATAAAAAGGCGTAAAATTTCAACTAGTGAATGTTTTTTCTTTGATTTTAATTTAAAAAAACATCAAGAGAAATTGTATACGTTTTTTGTGAAAATATTTGTATAAATGCACAGTTGTAGTTCCATGAACCTTACAGGGACACTGTAAAAAAAATTGAAAATAAAGGAATTTTTCTGATTTTTTTTACAGATTATTTTTAGTATTTTTAAAAATCAGAAACAATCTGGGCAATCAACGAAAAAAACTCGATTTAACAGTCAAAAATTTAAAAAACATAAATCACTGGACGTGAAAATATTATGCAACATGAAATTTTTTTTTTTTACAAAAAAAAACATTAGAAAAACAGAATTTATTGTTAAAATATGTCCACACGTGTATCAATTTTACAAAATTTGTAGTTATTTAATGGGAAAAAACTGTAAAAATTTAACAAAAAATAAAACTTAAAAATGTCATTTAAAATTACTGAGAAATTAAAAGTAAAATAACTATTTTAAAACTGTAGGCTATGTGTTGTTAAATATGTACAAAACCAAAGTAAATCACAACGCTTGAATTATTTCACGCAGTCTGAACAAAAAACTGTAATCAGGAGACATTTTACTGCACAACGTCTCCCTGCCAAAATCAAAAAACAAAAACGGAACGCGACACGTCATTGGAGTGCGTGCTTTTTAAAAGCGCGGGTCCCCCTTTTTGGGTTGGTCAACAAAAGGGTTTGGGGAAGAAGAAAGAAACGAAGAAAAAAGAAAAAGACAGCCATTGGCTGTTGGACACTGAACATCCCCTTTTACGTTCGCTTAATAAGGGCAAACAACCCCTTTGCGGCTGTTCCCGTTTGGTCACAGAAACTTGGGAAAAAAAGCAGCTAATGTCGAGCTGGAGAAAGGGCAAGGCAGAAGGCAAGTATCCCCAAAATGAAGCTTAGTATAATTTTTATTTACCACCACTTTTAACCCGTCGACAAAAAAAATCCCTAGCATGTCGTCAATTTAAATGTTAGCAACACGAAGACAAAAGTAGGGCCCGGGCGGCGTCTTCAAGGGCGTCTGCCAGTGTTAGCATAGATATAAACTATGACGTTATACCAAAACCAACCAACCACTTTTTATTTTATTTACGCTAACTTTTTCTTTGCACTTAACAGCAGTCATTACGTTTTTCTTTTGTGAACTGACGACACAGGCGGAAAAAGAGGAACAACATTTTTTAAGCGCAAAAATGAACAATAACGATTATTAACCCCCTCTACCTTTTTTACAAAAATTTTTTGGGCCCAAAATTTTACGCTGTCTAAAATGGCATGATTTCTGGCTAGGTATGATTTTTTTTTTCTCTTTCTGCAGAAAGTGGTGAGATTGATTTTTATGGCATAAACTTTTGGGGTTAAGAACTCCACTCCTTTCCATGCTGAACTGTACTGAAGCATTGGCATGAGTACAAAAAGGGCTTTCTGTGTTAAAAAACCCAAGTGAGGCCTGAATTTAGACAGATTCAGCTCAAGCTTGGATGCAGGACCAGCACATATACTTTTTTGTTACACCTCATGAGGTCCTATGTGCCCGCATTTGCTTGTATCAAATGAAACAACAGAAATGTTGGGAAACCGAGCAGAAACTAATTAAAACCCTTTGCATGTGACAAACTTTTTTGGGACAAGATAATTTCACTTAAACATAGCAATTTTTGACTCAGTCACTGGGGTTTCAAAGATTAAAAAACTGACAGAACAGTATTTTTCACCCTTCTAGTCCTCCTAGTCATGGACAGAGAGTCCCCTTTTGTCTTTCATCAAATCATGCCCAAACTAGAGACCCGAGCCTTTGCGGGCATCTGCAATGTTGGATTGAGGACCTAGCTACCGCAGGGGAAATGACCTCCTTTCTGTCCTCAACCAGTTTAAGCCAGAAACTCTGTCACCCTTTCTCTAAAAACAAGATGGTTTGAGTTTGTACAGAATAAACTTTCACTTAAAAAAAAGGGATAGTCAAAATCTACTTATTTTCCACCTGTACTAATCAATGCATCCAATACAGCATCTACTATGAATTATACTTCAAAGAAACTTCCACTTTTTTTTGATGTTTTGAAAAAGGTAAAGATAACCCACACCTTGTTTATCACTGATTTCATAGTGGGGCTGTGGGGTACTGCAAAATTTTGAGAAAGAACATTTAAAAAATATCACTGGCTACGAGGATTAATTATGTTAGTAATAAATACCCACATTGAGCAGTGTGTCGTGTTTAAATATTACACTATCGTCCTTTTTAAGGCCCAAAAACATGTCTTGGACATCCCCAAGCAGCCAGAGCAACCAACAGTTAGCAGAGCCCGTACCATACAAGTCCCCTAACACAATCTGATGAGATGCCCCTCTCTGGTGAGTACATGCATCTGTTCACACAATTACTCTTTTGGGTTTGATGGGCTAAAAAAAAACAAATCTACGTTAACTTAGTGTAATATAGTACAATCACACAGTAAATTGACAGTGTGCTTAGAAAAACATATCACATTGGGGTTTTCCCTCTTCTCTAGATTCTATTCGTAGCAAAAAGACACACAACTAATGAAGGGGGGGATTATGGGGTGAACACAGGATACTTTTCACAAAATAAAAAAAAAAAAAAAAAAAGACTTTGTATCCACAGTAGCAATAGTTCCCCCAACAACAAATGTTTTTCATTTAGTTCTCATTAATCACCTGGTGTTTTTTTTCTTTTTAGTGTGTTATTTGAGATCTTTCAACTTGTCGTCCCCAAACAACAGTGTCACTATAGTGGACTCGTGGACGCTGTGGGGTTGGGAAAAAGGGTGTATATTTGCACCTTTTATCGTGTCCTGCCTCTTTAACTGTTATTTTTCTGTTTTATTTAAAAACCGTTAAAATTTTCTGTCTTTTCTTCAGGGGTTACAGCCAGAAACTGCAACTTTACTACGATCAACAAGTAGTTTCAAATAAGGACACCCCACCCGTCAGCTGATAGACAGGGGTCGGCAACCCGCGGCTCCGGGGCCGCACATTCTTTCGTTCTCGTTGCAGCCTCTGCACGAGTGGGGCGGACAAGGGTTACTATTGCCATTGATATTTAATTCAAAGTATTTTTATTTTTAAGCCATTAAAATTTTTTAAATAAATCCTAAATTTGAATTGATGTGACTTTTTAAAATTAAAATAAAATTTTTTAATTTTTTTTTTGCACAAAAATACGCCACAACGCCGACGTGCGACACCCCCTGTAGGTCCAGCCCCTATTTATTAACTTACGACCCCCCGGGAAGCCAACCATGGGTAAACCCGTTATGTTGCAAATGCAATTTTCGTGTCTCTGTAGCAGTTATTTCATTTCAAAATGCAACACACAAAGGGCCCAGCATAGAGGGGAAAACGATATATGCAGTGTTTACTTCAATTTAGAAGCAAAGGGGTTTTGGTGCTCCCCGTTTTTTTTTTCCCAAAAGGGTCTTTAGTGTTTAAGTTGCCGACCCCTGGTAAAGATGGATTTTATTTTCCCTGACGTTTTAACCCCAAATTTTTTAATCATGTTGTGGATGTAAGGTGACTTGTATGTAAATTGTTACCCCAACTATTTTTTTTTCTTATTATTTTTTTTTTTTAAAAAATTTTTTTTCAATTTTTTCCCCTTTTGAAATTTTTGGGTTTTTGGTTTTGTTTCAGAACCAGTCATTTTTAAATTTAATAGATTTTTTTAGATTGCTTAATAATGGCTACCTCTCAGTTGAATAAAAAAACGGAGAATGGGGAAAAAAATAGCGTTTTTTGTTCAGCTTGGTCTCATTTTTTTTTCAAGTTTTTCATGTTTGAAAAACAAAATTTTGGGTTTATACTGTTTATTTTCATCAATTTTAAATAGCCACGGCCTTTTTAAAAAAAAATAATGCCATTAAAAAAACCCCTAAGACAATTTCTGTAACTTTTAATATTTTTATTCATATTCAATGTTAATTTGCCGTCGCGAATTTCATTATTTTAAAATGGAAATGTTTGTAATTAAACTTAAAAACAACGTAAAACAATTTAAAAATCCATTTATGTTTTCTAAAATTTTAAAAAGTAAATCTTGCAATCTAACCAAAATCTATTTTGCAACAGTTTTTTTTTCTTTTTTGAAAGATTAATCGTTTATTTTTGTCTCTATCTGTTGTATTAAATCAAAAATAAATTTTTAACAAACTCTTCCCAAAAAAAAATGATTAAAACCGATTAAAACAGCACATTTCTGTAATTTAAGCATTATTTCAGTAATAAACATTTTTTTACCCTATCTCTAGTGATTTAAATTGTTTTTAAAATGTGAAAATGTTTCTAATGAAACGTTAAAACAACCTGAAAATACGGCAATATCTTGTTTGAATTACAAGTACAAACTGTACTTTAATTATGGAAAATAACCGTATTTTTATGTGACAGTAATTTTTCGTTATTTTACGGTATTTTATGGCGACCCTGTTGCCAGAAATTTACCGTTTTTTTACATTTTTTTTTACAGTGTAAGTATGAAATGTAGTCACTAATTATGGATCTATGTTCTTTAAAAAGGGAACAATTAAGGCGAGACAAATTTGGGGGATGGCGACAAGGCAGAAACACATTAATGACACTCAAATAAAATGTTTTAAATAATAATTCCTCATAGGGATTAACCGTAAAGGAAAAAAACCAGAAAATTAACATTCAAAAATTTCAGCTTAAACCAAATTTACCCGAAAATGAAGAAAATGAGGGAAAAAAACCCAGCACAACAGATGTTTGTTGCAGTTTTCCCGTGTAAAACGATAGAATTGTAAAATTTTTTTGAAAAATGGGAAAACTGTCTTTGCTCCACTCTCATCCCCCATTAATTACCAATAGATTAGCTGCACATTTATAGAATATAGCGCGTTCATGTGAATGAGTGCTCTTGGAAAACCCAAACGTCAAAATTGAACGAAGGGTATCTGCATAAGTCCGAAAAAAAAAAGGAAGGGCGTTTTAGAAGTTGGGGAAGATTCAACTCAGTGATGACTTTTGTTGGTTTATTTTTAAAAATTCACGCAGAAGGAGACCCACACCCACACAAGAAAAACCCCGAGAGCATGTCACCCCAAATGTAGGTGACAACAAGTTTTTAAATC
This sequence comes from Mugil cephalus, assembly GCF_022458985.1. NCBI lineage: Eukaryota > Metazoa > Chordata > Actinopteri > Mugiliformes > Mugilidae > Mugil > Mugil cephalus. The sequence continues at coordinate 30,461,488 of NC_061771.1, forward strand.
CACGCTCGCGTGGTTCCACGGGACTGGTGAAAGTGAACTTTCCACTTCTTTAGTCTTACTTCTTGTAACAGGGGTGTGGTTTGATTAGGGCACAAAGGAGGAGGCTCAATCTTTGTTTCCTGCGACCCCTTTAATCCTCAGAAGACATCAAAACATACATCAGCCTTTTGCCTTTCTCACCCGCCCTCTTCTCCCTCAACAACACAAACGGGGCTTGTGGGGCAGAGTTTTAAAAACAACAGAAAAACGTATATAACAAAACAATGCCACCTGGTGGCGAAAAGAACACACAGCGTGGGGTGGAGTGACAATAGAAAAAAATAACAAAATCCTCACCTAACAAAATAAAACACATACCTGCAGAAGACATCAAAACATACATCAGCCTTCTGCCTTTCTTCACCTCTACACCTCTTCTCCTAAACATGCAAAACGTTCAAGTGTTAACACGAGTGGGATGCAAGCTAGTGCTGCAAAGGCTACATAAAGACGTGAAACAAATCGCGCCAAAACCATGAAACTAAAAACATGCATAAAACTTATATTAACGATCAAAACAACACAAAACTACTTGGTAACATAAAGTATGAAACAGAGGACATTATACACCGAAGATTTCAACATAAATGACTAGATAATCAAAGAAAATTATACAAAATAACCGCAGCATTTTCTCACATAACTTACCCTCAACAAGACAAACGGGACTGTGAGGGTGGAAGGGGAGGGGCTACAGGAGCCCAGGAGGCACGAAAGGGGCAAAGTTCATTTCCACAGGGAAATGTCATAAAATAATAGTAGATGAAAATAACTCATAGAGATAAAATTCATTAATACTCAAAATAATCATAAAATGATAAATAAAACTTACAGATACAAATTGGAAATAATAATTAATAAAGTTCATTTTTAACTCTGTTACATCTGCACAGACAGCAGGTGAGAAGGTCAAGAGGAAGTGAAAGCGAGGTCAAATGATGAAACGAAAGGTCTGCAGTCTGCACATAGACATTGCAACGTAATGGCGCACTTATTGTGAAATTTCATTGAACTCATGCTGAACTTATTTTGACTTGTTATGAACTCATGTGGCCTAAAAGGTCACATAAGCAAATACAGGCAGCGTATATGAGAGAAGTAAAAATAAAAATGTAATTTTCCATCACACTATGAAACGTAACTAGGAACCGAGTCACATCACTACTGAGGACTGGACCCAGAAGCAAAGCACGCAAACATGGCGCCCGTGATCTGACTGGACCAGACTCTGTCTGATGTACAGCTCTGACTGGAGGCGTTCAGGTTCAGCTCGTTCAAACCAAAGCTGCTTCATGTTTGAATTCATTAAAGTCAGAAGTGAATCTGATCCACTGAGTGTGTGTTTATTTGAGCTCCTGGTCAGCTGGGTTCAGTCAGCAGGGGGCGCTGCCGTCCTCAGCCTCTGCATTCATGTCTATTGGAGATAAACATATATATCTACAGAGATGAAAATGATATATGCAGTTTCCAGCTAAGATATAAGCAATATATATATATATATATATATATATATATATATATCAAGATAATAATATAAAGATCTTTATATTACTTTTTCCCCCCATCCCCTCCCTCCCAAGACACGAGCATCTGCAGTATAATAAAACAATCTACAAAATAGCAGACGGGGTTGACTCTGGACTCATGGGTAATGTAGTGATCGTCCATTGCCACATTAACACCACAAAGAAGAAGAGGTCCAGGTTAGAGATGAAGTTCTGCTGCTGTCATGTATAATTGATGGTGATGGTGAGGATGGATAATAGAACCATGTTAGCTTGTTGCTATGCTGTGCTCTTACATTGGGCTGTCAGTGTCTCAAACATGTGTGGTGAACAGTCAAAGCTTCTCAACAACTCCCCCCTGAGCAGGAGATTCGGGGAAACTGCATTTTGCAACAGCATACGTAGTGCAGAACAGTAAGATGAACAAAGAGTGGACTGTGTAAAAAAAATTGGACTGTGACACAAAGTATTTCCAAATGACAAGCAGAAAGTGCTGAATCCTGAGACAGATAGCTGCTGACGAACATAGCGTCGTACTGCACAGTAAGTAAGTAGTGAATTGCATCAAAAAGTAATAGGATTTTAACAAAAAGTATTGTACGACAAACCTAAAGTATTGAATGGCAACAGAAAGTATTGAATTGCAAACAGATGTTGCACAGGACCTTACACATTCGTTAAATGATGAGAGTATTTAAACCTTGAGGGGTAATAATGTTGCACATATTAGGCAGGTCAGACACAGTTCCTGGCTCTCGCAGACTGAGGTTGGTTTGTGAAGTAGTCCAGTGTCCACACCCATCCCCTCCCGTTTGTCCCTCAGAATCACTGGCTGGATGGTGTTGAAAGCACTTGAAAAGACAAAATAGGTGATTCTCACAAAGCTGCCGGGGTTTTCCAGGTGAGAAAGATCTCGATGTAGCAGGAAGATAACCGCGTCCTCCACTCCCACATTAGGACGGTAGGTGACAGCCAGCAGGAGCCCCCGTGCGCTCAGATGCCGACGCGCAATTTGCTTTGAAAACATGGTGGAAGACATCCACACTCTATGATCCACACGGCACAAGCACAATTTCTAATGTGATGAGCACTGACTGTATGTATGAGGTGATGAGCCATCTCCATGTACATCACCCACAACTATACAGGGGGTTCAAGGTATATTTGAGGGTTGTTTTTCATGAGTTTTGCATCTTTTATTTCTACCACCGTTTATGGTGAAATTACGGTGGCCGATGAGGGCCAAACGGATGGCAACGACCTAATATGTCTCAGCTACAGAAAAGATGCAAAATCACAAACTCAAACACAGGTTTAAACGAGGTACAAAAGGACGAGGAAAGTGGTGCGAAAAACAAAGACGGATGCATCATCGTGAAACGTAATAGTAATTTAGACCCCAAGATTTTTAATAATTACAGACCCGCATCCAACTTACCATTTTTAAGAAAAATTTTAGAATTTTTTTTTTCTTTAATCAGGTATTTCTACTATTTCTTGATTAGAAACAATATTTTAGAGAAATTTTAATCTGGTTTTAAGACGAACCACCGTACCGAGACAGCCCTTTTAAAGATTTTAAATTATATCAGGTGTAACGTGGACTCACAAACTCTCACAGTCCTGGTCTTACTGGATCTTAGTGCCGCCTTTGATACAGAAGACCATCACATTTTGTTAAACAGACTTAGAAACCTGGTCGGCATCTCCGGTACTGTTTTTAACTGGTTCAACTCTTATCTCACAGATCGACATTTCTTTGTAAGTATGGACACCTGTTCCTCCAGAAAACATAAAATTAAGTGTGGGGTGCCCCAAGGGTCACTTTTAGGGCCAACTCTTTTTAATCTCTATATGCTTCCTCTTGGGGACGTCATCAGGAGGCACGGCACCAACTTTCATAGTTATGCTGATGATACACAGCTGTACATTGCCGTGTCTCCTGATGACACAGGCCTATTGATGCCCTTTTAAACTGTATTTTAGATATTAAGTCATGGATGGCAGAAAACTTCCTACAGCTCAACCAGGACAAAACAGAGGTTTTAGTCATTGGTCCTGTTGGGTTTTAAGGGGTTAAGTAAGGCCGACAGCCTGTGTATAACACACTGGGAAAAATCAGGAAGTATGTTACTTCCGCTATCTCACCATATAAGGAGTTGTTTTCCACTTTGCTGCAGCTTGCTCACAGACTAGGACACATCACACCCTAATATTTCATACGCTGGAAACTAGATAAAGCTAATTGGCTACACATAGAAACTGACTGACACATGAGAGGCAGTACTCCTCCCTTCTGTATGAGTCTTCTACCTAGACTCTTCTGAGTCTAGGTAGAATAAGATCACTGTGTCTGCTTGGATGAGGGCTTTTTGTTTTTTTCGTGAGAAACGTGAGAAATTGTCGCGTGATTTGTGCATAGATGGACTATCCTTTCCAAAATGTATAAAGATCCTGGGAATGAAAGGAAAATATCCTCCATCAACAGTCCTTAACGCCAGAGAGAGAAACTTTTATCAAAACTACAGGATTTTATACTCTTGCAATCTGTTAAAAATCTGGGCATGAGTTTAGACTCTGAGCTAACTTTTACTCCACATATTAAAATTATTACAAAGATAGGTTTTTACCATCTAAAGAATGAAGCCAGAGTCCGCCCATTTCTCTCTCAGGCTAACACGGAGCTGCTGATGCTTTTATTTTGGGCCTACTTATCCGTCTGACTTGCTTTTACCATATCAACCCTCATGAACCCTGAGGTCCTCCGGCACCGACCTTTTAACCAACCACAAGTTAGATGTAAGACACACGGGGAGGCGGCATTCAGTTATTATGGCCCCTGACTGTGGAACAGCTGGAGAACCTCAGGGCTGCAGAGACTATTGATACTTTTAAAAAGAGGCTCAAGACTCATCTCTTTAATCAGGCTTTTACATGGTTTTTTATTTTATATTAGTGTCATTAATGTCACTCCACTCTTCTTAGTACTTACTTATTTACTTTTATATTATATTTGTATTACTTTCTTGCTTATTTTATTATATTTCATTTATTATTTTACCACATCTTACTGTTTTAGCCTTTTAATTCTCCAGTGTTTCCTCGTGGGGGCCTGCCACGCTTGGGGTGCCGTCCTGTGGGTCCCTTCAGCCCCTTCAGTCCCTTCGTCTGGGTGGTTGGACACCCCACACTTAGGTGTGGGGCCCACCTCTCTGCCCAGGTCGGGGTGAGCACCCCTTTTGTTGCATGGACAGGCCCCCCTAAAGGTAACATCCTTCTTGTCTTAAGCCTCAGTGCCCTGCCATGTCAGCTCTTACATAGTATGTGGGTGTGTGTGTGTGCATGTGGGTGGGTAGGTGGATGTGTGGGTGGGGAGGGAGCGGGTATTTCTTTCTTGTAATGTTTTATGTTTTTATTTGTGAAGCACTTCGTGTTGCATTTTCTGTTATTGCATGAAAGGTGCTATATAAATTAAGTTTGATTTGATTTGATAAATTATTCCTCTTCAGAAGAGGTCTGACCAAGGCTGTCTTAAAAGCACTTGGGAAAACCCCTGTCTGAAGAGTATAATTTAAAACATTCAAAACATCCTCAGCTAAAAAACTGCAAACAGATTTAAAAAATGGAGCAGGAATCGGATCTAAAAGGCAGGTTGCCGGTTTTAACTGAGAGATATCTTTCTCCAGCACCTTAGCATCAACCAGTGTTTCCTCACATAAAAACATAGGTTGAGCTATAATAAAACAAGATTGAGAATGACTAAAAGCTGACCTAATAGTTTTTATTTTACTGCTGAAGTGAGCTGCAAACTCCTCACATTTGGAGTCCGTTGACATCCTGCCAGACATGTTAAAAACCGGGTTGATTAGTCTGTCGATGATGGAAAAAAGTGTTCTGGGGTTATTATGGTTTTCACTGATAATGTTTGAAAAATGTGCCTGTCTTGCTTCCTTTATTGCCTTATTGTAGTTTTTTTAGCTCAGACTTTAGAATATGCAGGTTTATTTGTAATTTGTTCTTCCTCTCTGGGAACATTTTCTTTTTAATCATTTTATTTCATCATTAATCCATTGGAAGTGTTGGGTTGCAGGTGAGTTTTTTTGTTTTTATTGGAGCGACTTCGTCGCGTTTATTAGGTACACTGAGCTAAATGTAACACGGTATAAATCCTCCCACTATGAAGCTTATGATGTTTAGTTTTATTGTTGGTGAAGCTGTTTCTGACTTTTAAACGTAGCTGCTTTTTAGGTCATTTATAGGTAATTGTGTCACAACATGACTTGTTTGTGGATGTGAGAGAGCAGACAGTACAGTGTTTGCTCAGTGACTCCACATTTCATCCTCAAGCTGACTAGTGTAGGGAAGCTTCCTGTTAACAAACTGCTGTAAAACACTGATTTACTATGAATATTCTGGACAATAATTATAGTTTTCCATTGTAGCACCTTTAGTCGTGACTTTGACGTTAAAGAGATACTCACATCGCTTTAGGTCCGGTAGTAGTTGCACCAGGACGTGACTCAAAAAAGGAACAGGTAATATTTTAATATCAATGCAAAACAAACAATAAACATCAACACCTTGAACAAGGCACCACAAAATAAAACAAAAGAGTCCACAGAACTCAAGCTCTCCTGCCGGATATTCTGGTAGGTTCAGTTCAAGAAGAAAGATCCAATGTGTGTGTATGTATAGTTCTGAGGAAGCCCACATAGCCTGGAAAGATAGTTTAACAACTTATAAAAAAAATTCTCCGTAAGATTAGGACAGCATATTATTCTTCATTAATACAAGAAAACAAGAATAACCCCAGATTTCTTTTCAGCACTGTAGCCAGGCTGATAAAGAGTCACAGCTCTGTTGAGCCATCTATTCCTTCAGACCTCAGCAGTAATGACTTCATGAGATTCTTCACTGATAAAATTGTTGGCATTAGAGATAAAATTCATATCACCCTTCCATCTGTCAAAGATGTAAGTACGGTGGCATTAGAAACCTCTGTAGGACCTAGTCAGTATTTGGATTCTTTCTCTCTAACTGATCTTCCTGAGCTCACTTCAGTTATTACAGCATCTGAAACATCAACTTGTCATCTAGACCCCATCCCAACTAAGTTGCTCAAGGAGTTTTTTTCATTAATTAATACCTCCATATTAAATCAGATAAACAGGATATGTGCCCCAGTCTTTTAAAACTGCTGTAATTAAACCATTACTTAAAAAACCCACTCTTGACCCAGATGTTTTAGCCAACTATAGGCCAATTTCCAACCTTCCTTTTATCTCTAAAGTTTTTGAAAGGGTTGTTGTCAATCAGTTGGTTGATCATTTAAACAGGTTTGAAGAGTTTCAGTCAGGTTTTAGAGCTCATCATAGTACAGAAACAGCTCTGGTTTTAAGTTACCAATGATCTCCTCATGGCTTCAGACGGTGGACTTGTCTCTATACTTGTCCTGCTAGATCTCAGTGCTGCATTTGACACTATTGATCACAATATTCTACTACAGAGACTTGAAAGTGTGATTAAGATTACAGGAACTGCACTAGACTGGTTTGAATCATATCTGTCAGACAGATTCCAGTTTGTCCATGTAAAAAACAATTCTTCTATATATACCAAAGTAAGCTATGGAGTTCCTCAGGGTTCTGTGCTATTATTCACATTATACATGGTTCCCTTAGGCAATATTATTAGAAAGCACGGTATAAACTTCCATTGCTACGCAGATGATACTCAGCGATATTTATCCATGAAACCAAATGAAACTAATCAGCTGGTTAAACTCCAAGCATTTCTTAAAGACATAAAGGCTTGGATGACCTGTAATTTTCTACTTCTAAACTCAGACAAAACAGAAGTCATTGTATTTGGCTCTAAACATGTCAGAGATTCATTATCTAATCACCTGCTTTTGTTGGATGGCATTACCTTGGCCTCCAGTACTACTGTGAAAAACCTTGGTGTTATATTTAACCAGGATATGTCCTTTAATTCTCACATAAAGCAGGTGACCAGGACTGCTTTCTTTCACCTTCGTAATATCATCAACATTAGGAGCATCTTTTCTCAGAGTGATGCGGAAAAACTAGTTCATGCATTTGTGTCTTCCAGGCTGGATTATTGTAACTCGTTACTGTCTGGCTCCAAATACTCTTTAAAAAGCCTCCAATTGATTCAAAATGCTGCAGCAAGAGCACTGACAGGAATTAGCAAGAGAGATCATATTACTCCAGTGTTAGCTTCTCTTCATTGGCTCCCTTTAAAATCTAGAATTGAATTTAAAATCCTCCTCCTTACATACAAGGCCCTGAAAGGCCTAGCTCCATCATATATGAAAGACCTCATAGAACCATACTGTCCCAACAGATCACTACGATCTCTAAGTGCAGGTCTACTTGTGGTTCCTAGAGTTTCTAAAAGTAGAATGGGAGGTAGAGCCTTCAGCTATCAGGCTCCTCTCCTGTGGAACCAGCACCCAGTTTGGGTTCGGGGGGCAGACACAGTCTCTACGTTTAAGGTCAGGCTTAAGACTTTCCTTTTTAACAAAGCTTATAGTTAGTGCTGGACTTAACCATCCCTTAGTTATGCTGCTATAGGCCCAGGCTGCAGGGGGACGATGCACTGAGGACATGTCCTCTCCTCTTTTTTTCTCTGGCTCCTGTCCTCTGATCCCTTATTATTTGTTTTCTATTACTAACCACTGTGTCTCACTCCACTTTATTTATCTTATTTCTCCTGCTCTTCTTCTCTCTCTATCTTCTCTGTTTCTACCTGGCTGGCCTTTAGCAGATGGTTCCTCTATATGAGCTGGTTCTGCTCTAGGTTTCTTCCTGTTAAAGGGAGTTTTTCCCTCAGGCTGATCTGGAGGTTGCAGGCTGGTTTTTGTGAAGGGTCTTGAGACAATTTGTGTTGTTATTGGCGCTATATAAATAAAACTGAATTGAATTGAATTTATTTCCTTGGGCAGCTTAGGCAGAGACAAAGTAGCCATTACATCTATTCACCACTCCATTCATGTTTTTGTTTTGAAATCACCTCCGGTCTCCTGTTGTTTTTTACGAAAAAGATGTTTAACAGGTATCATCACCAACCATCTCATCCATCCACATGCTGTAACATCCTCATTCCTCAGAACCAGGAACCTGTATCTTTGATTCAGGTGAAAGAGGACGTGAAGAGAAGCATGAAGATGGGGTGGATACACACACACACGTTCAACAACTTTCTGATTATCTTTAATTTCTCTTTAACATGTCATCCAATTAGACTGCAGCTCCACAACAACGGAGGACAGAGAACAGATTGTTCACCAAGAACACCAAGTTCTTCTCCTTTAACTGTGCTCCGACCTCGATAGATCTAATTCCAAGGGTGGACTGTAAGCTGTCTGGTTAAAAGCCAGGTCTGAAATAAAGACCAAAATTCCCTAACATGAAAAGAAATATGCTCTACTCTTTCAATGTTCCTCTCACAAAATCCACATGAGTTGTTAGATGGATATATATCGTTTAAAATTTTAAATGTCACCTCTTTAGCTCTGTGAGGAACTGGATGAGACAAATATCTCGTTCTTGTTTTTCTTGCTTCTGTGTCACTGTAATGACAGAACATATTTCCGTATTGATCCACACACGCTGCTGTAGCTGCATGCGACAGAGGTGCATTAACGGTGCTTTCACAGAGTAGGAACCTGAATACACGCCACGCGGCGCATTAACCGTTTTTATTTGATTACAGTGTTTTTATGATCGTGAGAAGTTGAAAATCGTGATCAAAATTCGGTTGATCGTCCAGCCATACTTGACAGTTCAATTCCTAGAATGTGCCACATGCCCTGAGATACTAAAACCTGTGCCACCCTGTGGAGTTCTTCAGCATGTCTTCAACATGAGCTTGAGTCTTCAGAGGGTCCCTGTGATGTGGAAGACGTCCTACCTAGTTCCTGGGACTACAGACCTGTGGCACTGACCTCCCACATCATGAAGACCCTGGAGAGACTCATCTTGGAGCAACTCCGGCCCGTGGTCAAGCCATATTTGGACCCCCTCCAGTTCACCTGCTCTTATGACTTCAGTAAACAAAGATTTGGATGGCGTTACCTTGGCCCCCAGTACTACTGTGAAAAACCTTGGTGTTATATTTGACCAGGATATGTCCTTTAATTCTCACATAAAGCAGGTGACTAGGACTGCTTTCTTTCACCTTCGTAATATCATCAACATTAGGAGCATCTTTTCTCAGAGTGATGCGGAAAAACTAGTTCATGCATTTGTGTCTTCCAGGCTGGATTATTGTAACTCGTTACTGTCTGGCTCCAAATACTCTTTAAAAAGCCTCCAATTGATTCAAAATGCTGCAGCAAGAGCACTGACAGGAATTAGCAAGAGAGATCATATTACTCCAGTGTTAGCTTCTCTTCATTGGCTCCCTTTAAAATCTAGAATTGAATTTAAAATCCTCCTCCTTACATACAAGGCCCTGAAAGGCCTAGCTCCATCATATATGAAAGACCTCATAGAACCATACTGTCCCAACAGATCACTACGATCTCTAAGTGCAGGTCTACTTGTGGTTCCTAGAATTTCTAAAAGAATGGGAGGTAGAGCCTTCAGCTATCAGGCTCCTCTCCTGTGGAACCAGCTCCCAGTTTGGGTTCGGGAGGCAGACACAGTCTCTACGTTTAAGGTCAGGCTTAAGACTTTCCTTTTTAACAAAGCTTATAGTTAGTGCTGGACTTAACCATCCCTTAGTTATGCTGCTATAGGCCCAGGCTGCAGGGGGACGATGCACTGAGGACATGTCCTCTCCTCTTTCTCCTCTGGCTCCTGTCCTCTAATATTTTATCATTTTATTTTCTATTACTAACCACTGTGTCTCACTCCACTTTGTTTATCTTATTTCTCCTGCTCTTCTTCTCTCTCTATCTTCTCTGTTTCTACCTGGCTGGCCTTTAGCAGATGGTTCCTCCATATGAGCTGGTTCTGCTCAAGGTTTCTTCCTGTTAAAAGGGAGTTTTTCCCTCAGGCTTCTCTGGAGGTTGCAGGCTGGTTTTTGTGAAGGGTGTTGGGACAATTTGTATTGTTGTTGGCGCTTTATAAATAAAACTGAATTGAATCTATTCACCACTCCATTCATGTTTTTATTTTGAAATCACCTTCGGTCTCCTGTTGTTTTTTACGAAAAAGATGTTTAACAGGTATCATCACCAACCATCTCATCCATCCACATGCTGTAACATCCTCATTCCTCAGAACCAGGAACCTGTATCTTTGATTCAGGTGAAAGAGGACGTGAAGAGAAGCATGAAGATGGGGTGGATACACACACACACGTTCAACAACTTTCTGATTATCTTTAATTTCTCTTTAACATGTCATCCAATTAGACTGCAGCTCCACAACAACGGAGGACAGAGAACAGATTGTTCACCAAGAACACCAAGTTCTTCTCCTTTAACTGTGCTCCGACCTCGATAGATCTAATTCCAAGGGTGGACTGTAAGCTGTCTGGTTAAAAGCCAGGTCTGAAATAAAGACCAAAATTCCCTAACATGAAAAGAAATATGCTCTACTCTTTCAATGTCCCTCTCACAAAATCCACATGAGTTGTTAGATGGATATATATCGTTTAAAATTTTAAATGTCAACATATTCAGAACATATTTCCGTACTGATCCACACACGCTGCTGTAGCTGCATGCGACAGAGGTGCATTAACGGTGCTTTCACAGAGTAGGAACCTGAATACACGCCACGCGGCACATTAACCGTTTTTATTTGATTACAGTGTTTTTATGACAGTGAGAAGTTGAAAATCGTGATCAAAATTCGGTTGATCGTCCAGCCATACTTGGCAGTTCAATTCCTAGAATGTGCCACATGCCCTGAGATACTAAAACCTGTGCCACCCTGTGGAGTTCTTCAGCATGTCTTCAACATGAGCTTGAGTCTTCAGAGGGTCCCTGTGATGTGGAAGACGTCCTACCTAGTTCCTGGGACTACAGACCTGTGGCACTGACCTCCCACATCATGAAGACCCTGGAGAGACTCATCTTGGAGCAACTCCGGCCCGTGGTCAAGCCATATTTGGACCCCCTCCAGTTCACCTGCTCTTATGACTTCAGTAAACAAAGATTTTAAAATGAAATGTTTCATTTATTACACACATGGACAAATGAACATGGTGAGTTGTCTTGTGCAGCTGAAGTTTGTCTCTAGATTTTTGTGTCAACATCTTGTTGTGAAAAATCACCTCCTGACACTTTTTGTTTTGCAGAACAGGTATCACCACCAACCATCTCATCCACCCACATGCTGTAAGTCCTCATTCCTCATAACCATGAACCCTTATCTTTGATTCAGGGGACTGCTTCTGTGGAATAAGGAAGTTAAAGCAAGAAAATAGGGGTGGATACACAGCGACTTTCTGATTATCTTTAATTTCTCTTTAACATGTCATCCAATTAGCCTGCAGCTCCACAACAACAGAGGACAGAAAATGTGTCCATCTGTTAAATCTGCAGTTTATAGTGATGTAAACCCAGAGCAATACTAAACCAGGCCTAAACCAGTTCACCTTGATGGAGTGCACACACTGCTTTAGTATTAACTTCATCATTTAACACTGTCTGCGAAGTGATGGGTCCATATCAACAGAATCATTCTACTGATTCTCCTGATTCCCTGGTACAGAATCATTAACATTGCTCCTCCACACATCTGCCATACAGGAACTACCAAAACGATGCTCCAAAAGGTTGTAGACTCCCCCAGACTACCAATAACGAAATACTCAACCCACCCACTGCTCCCATCCATCCCATCTGGAAGAACCCCCAACCAGCTGACTGCAACCATCCAATCAGCTAGGGAGAAGGAATGGGCATCCAAAGAGGTCCCCAATAAGTCGACAGGTCCATGGCACGAGCTTCCAAGGAGACAGTGGGCAACCATGAATACATTCAAGTCTGGGCACGGCCTGTGCTTGACCAGCCTTCACAGCAGCAGCCCTAGTCCACTATGTGCTTATGGAGAGCAGCAGACAATGAAACATATCATTGAAGAGTGTCCACTCCAAAGACTAAGAAGAGGATTAGCCACCCTCCACTCAGTCGACCAGATCGTCTAAAGATGATTATTTTGTATTTTGGTCTGTGTGATTGAATGCTTGTGTTAACAATTAAATCAGACGTTACTCAACAGTTAGTATTTTTTTATTCAAGGAATTATTTGGATGACTGGTTTTTACTTTTACTTGAGTCATATTATTTTGAAGCAACAGTTGGCATCTCTCCCCGCCTCTGAATAATTTACCCCCCCCCCCCCCCCCCCCCCCCCCCACACACACACACACACACACCAGGAACCAGGTGGTTTCCCAGCTTTCACTGTGTTCTCTATATAAACCTGATGTGGTTCTGTGGTTCTGAACAGCAGCTTTGAGCCGAGCGACCGATTCAAACAGCCAACCACTGTCTGCAGACACGTAAGTGTTCAACTACTTTCTGATCATCTTTGGTGTCTCTTCATCTTGTTGTGTTTTAACATGTCTTCATCCAGTCAGGCTGCACATCTACAGCTCATTTCAAGGCTCCTCTTTTTACATCTTCATCAGTGTTTTCAGGATCTGAATCAAGTTGTGTTCATATTCCAGTAGAAAACTAGTAATGATGTGATTATTGACCTAAAGCTTCAAGTCGACACCAACAATGTCCAGGTTTTACTAAATGTGTTTTTGATATTTTATTTCCAGTATTTTAATTTAAAGGTGGTGCAGATTTATTGTTCTGTCTTAAATAAGTGATTTCTATTTTAAATCTAATCACATGTGTAGTTTGTTATTTGGTGATTTCACTGTGAAGAAGCGGTTTACATCACTGTGTGTTCACTCATGAATCCTTTCACTTTATTTGATGCAGGAAACCAAAATGTCCAAGTACATCACCGACCTACAAGTGTCTCTGGATGCGACTGAAGAGAGTCAGCTCCGTGCACAAGGCTTCAAGAAAATTGATGTTAATCTGAACAAAAGAGCCGGAGGAAACTGCATCTACCTTTGGTTCAAAACAGGAAGCTGTGGCCCAATCACCAGGATCCAGTTTTCATTCAGATCAGAGATGGAAAAAGGTCTGAACGACACAGGGTACACGAAGATCAACAAAGATCTCAATGCTGGAGCATGTGGAGACTACATCTACCTGTGGTTCTACAAAGGTACCACCGAGTACGATGTTCCCATCGTTGACATTGAAGTCTCTACAGAAGATGAAGCCCAGAAGTTCAGATTCGGCTGGGACAGAGTGGCCTGTGATCTGAACCGTGATGCTGGAGGAAAGATGATCTACCTGTGGGTGAAGAGAGAGAAACCAACGTACATCTGTGACATCACTGCCACTGAGGGTTTTGGAGGAGATGATGACTACTTCCAGAACGGGTTCATCCGAGTGGATGAAGATACCAACAGAGGTGCAGGAGGACCCTACATCTTTATCTGGTTCCGTCTGACCACTGACAGTCAGAAGGCCGTCAGAGATCTGCAAATCTCCATCAGTAATGGAGAATATGACAGGTTTCAAAGCCAGGGCTATCAGCTGGTGAACATGGATCTCAACAAGGGTACCGGAGGAAACCAGGTGTTCCTGTGGTTCAAGAAAGATCCCCAGTGCAGCAACGCCATCAAAGATTTCACTCTGATCGTCGGCAGAAGTTTCATTAAACCATTCGAGAGGGCCGGGGTCAATGTCATCGAAAAAAGCCTCAATACAGGAAACTGCAGCAACTATGACATGTACCTGTGTTATTATGGCTGAGAGTTGTCATGGTAACAGAGCTGAGCATGCTCACTGAGGAGAAACAGAATCAAACATATTCCTGTTTAATTTCTTTGTTTGATGAAATTGGATGATTTTAATCACATATAATCTACAATTAATCTAACGAATCAAACTGTTTGATGTGTTCTTGAATGACTCTGTATCACTTTATTCTGATGATTCTCTGATTTAATAAAGTTTCTCCAGCATCTCAAACACCTTTGACTTGTTTTTCATTGAAGACGAAGAAGAGCTTTAAATAAAAAATACAATTAAATACATGAGCTGATGATTTACTGGATGTTCAGGATGAATTAATCGATGATGAATGGATGGATGGAGCCATTAATCAAGGTAATAATGATAGAGAATAATAAATGAACCAGTCCTAATATCACCATGAGGCCCTGCAGTCCTTATATGCCTCTTGTAGACTTTTAAGATATTTACTAAAGTGTATCAGAGAGCTGGTCTGCAATAAATCGGAGGGTAGCTCCATGGTATAATTCACAGTTGCGTAGTTCGGAAGCTGAAAAGAATTTGTCCCGCTTCACTGATTTCTGTCTGATATTTCCAGGTTAGCTACTCGCTTTTTCCATTACTTCAGATGGTTATAAGCTAATATGAATCCCCAGTGATATGTGTCCATAAGCTAAAAGCTCGTAAAGTGTGTGAGTAAAGTGTCACGGTACGTGACTCGTGTAGTAGAGAAAATGGCGTCCGACACCGAAGCCAAACGTTTACTTTCGTTTGTTTCTTTCGGATCCTGGGCATTCGTGGATTATTACGGCATGTGTGAAAAACAACGCGTGTGTGTGATACATTATTCAAATTGGGGCATTTGTGGGTTATTACTGTGTGAAAAAAAAACAGTTGCGTGTGTAGCGCATTGCTTGAAATGCTAAAGCTAAAGCTAATGCTAATGTGCAGGTTAGGGCCATAAATCCAGCTACGGCTACATCCTTGTTGAAGGGCACAAGTAAATCACAAACAATGAGAAGTTCACGGGTTAAAGCGGCAAGTTATGAGTCAGACGTGTTTATTATTTCAGTTTGGGTTCAGTTGTGTAAAGAGAGATTTATTCTGTCATATTAAGTGAGCACTGCTGTACACTTAAAGAAAATACTCTTGATCAGAAATAAAGAAGATGTGTGTGGATACATGATTGGTGATAGACAGATGACATGACTAACGAGGGAAATGTTTATCTTTGGTTTGATACAAACTCTGATGCGTTTATTCCTTGAAAATATTAAAGTATATTTATTTAATGTGAATGTTATCTAAAAATGGTTAATACCCGTGTTGCTTTGAAAACGCATGGTTCTCCGAATCCTCCAATAAAACAAGTTCATACAGGTCATTTTATTTTTCCTCTGCAGCAGAACTTCATCTCTAACCCGGACCTCTTCTTCTTCATGGTGTTAATGTGTCAGTGGAGAATCACTACATTACCCATGAGTCCAGAGTCAGGACTACACACCACTTTAATATTAACTTAATTATTTAACTCGAACCAGAACATCAGCTGGAACATTTTGAACACACTGTAGTCGACTTGATAGTTATCAGTCCAAATCCACTGGATCCCAAACTGATCAAGTATCTGTGGGATGATCCACTGTATTTGAACGTCTACAGGAAGGCTCCGGGACCACATGGAGTGTCTCCGTCCTGCCTGAAAGTCTTCACTCCGATCTTCAACAGCTCCGTGGAGTTGGTGAGGTCCCCTCCTGCCTCAAACGCTCCACCATCATCCCAGTCCCCAAGAAGTCCCCCATCACAGGATTAAGTGACTACAGACCAGTCGCCCTGAGTCTGTAAACAAATAGTTTATATATATATATATATGTATATGTATATGCTAATTTTTATTATTTTTATTACTATTATATTGTACAGTATTTCTATTTTTGCGTACATTTTTATTCTTTTACTTATTCAAGTGTTGTCTTTCATTTTGTTGTGCCATTGAGCAAAGTGTCCAGAGTCAAATTCCTTGTATGTGTTACATACCTGGCCAATAGAGCGGATTCTGATACACAGAATTGATGGCATGTTGATATTTCACGTTTACACAAATCGTTTTTTATTTTTCTGTTATATACTGTATATGATGTTTGTTTTATATTCCAACATTTCTGTTTATTTCATATAGATATACTAGTGTAATTTTTATGTTTTGTATATATTTCTTCCTCCCAACACTTTGTAATTTTTACCCTTTTAATAACTGTCCGTTGTGTCTCTAATGATGACACTGATACTCTTGAATAATTAATATAAAAACACAGCAGGAACTTAGTCTGGCCTCTGATTAATTACATTTACATTTTTATTGCAATATTTAGTCTCATTTAAACAAACAAACTGTTTATAAACTGAACATCAGTCACTCCTCCAGCCTCAGGCCAGACTCCATTCAGGAAACTGCAGATTTTACTCAAGCAGCAGTCAAACGGTCTCTTGGTTCTGGGACTCCCGTCCCTCCCGTCCATCCCGTCCCTCCCGTCCCTCCATAGGGCCCAGCAGTACGGCCTGGGCCTCCAGCAGAGTGGTGTCGGTCTTGCCCCCCAGGAAGCGGGCGGTGAGCTCCATGTCCTGCAGCCGCAGACGGACCCTGGTTCCCCGCTGCAGCTTGTCGCCTCCCTCCGCCGGCCGCCGACACACGCAATGGAACTTCCCCCCGAAGTCGATGTACAGGTCGTCCTGGACCACGTGGAAGATCCTCCCGACTACCACTTTGTCCTTGGGTGGTCCCATCTGGATGAGCGGGGAACGGCGGAGAAGCGAGGCGAAGCTCTCGGGCTGGTCGGAGGAGGAGCCCCTAAGACCGGGCGCTGACCTCTCGGCCTCCCGCCGGAGCTCCGACTGCTGCTCGAAGGCGGCAGCGAAGCCAGATTTGGGTTTATCCGGGGCGGGCTTCTCGCTATCGGAGGTCCCGCCGGAGTCCGAGCTGAAGGAGCTTCTTGAGAACCGGCAAGAGGACAACCGGACCCCAGACCTGAGGCCCGACACGACTCTACACAAGGCCGCCATGTTGTCCCACAATACCGGAAACCGACGGGTCTTCCGTTTCCTGCAGAGAAGAAATATGGTTCCTACGTAACAGCATAGACATTAATACGTATTGCGTAACAGTACTTACTTAAAAATGCTTAAAAGGACATTACATAATTAATGGAATAAAATAAACCATTTTTCCTCCGAAAACTTAAAAAGTACAAATAACAATAGACAGTTATTCCAAGTCATTCATTTTGAAAATAATGTGGGTCATCAGCACCAATAAGAGACGAAGGAAAAACCAAAACAAAACCCTGGTGTGACAGACTTCATGATTTTCTGTGAAAAAATAATCAAATAAAATAATAATCCACCTAAATCAAAAACAACTTGATAATGGAAATTATTTTTTTCCCGAAAATCAGAAATTTACATTCATTGATGCGAAATTTTCCTGATAAAATCAATAAAAATAATAAAACTGTGTCACGTTACACGTTGACGTCATATCCTGTCAGACGAGCGGAAGAAGTGCCGCGCGTGCGCACTGTGGGGTCCAGAGAAGAAGGAGCCAACATGGAGGTGTTTGTTTGCGCTCCTGGTTACAGGTTTACGAACCAGGCGTTTCGGGTCGGTTCTTCGGTCCGAGACGTTCTGGACTTTTTCGTCCAGCACCAGGTGAGAGTTTACACTGGACCGAGTCGGTAAACGGAGAGAAGTTCTAGTTTCATTTGTCTTTGTCGGCTCTTGATTTAACTTCCTGTTGGTTTATGTGCTAATGTGGGCTAACAACACAAACAAGACGTAAAACAGACGATCAGCAGGTTGTTGTTGCAGCTTTAATGTAATCAATTATATAATAAAAGAGGCAGTTAAAGTCACAATAACCTATTTTTATTTCTCTTATTTTGTAGTGCTTATTCTACTTTGTTTAATATTTGCACAACTTTAGCCTGGAGCTACCACCTCAAATTTCGTTGTGTAACGTTACACACATAATGACAATAAATGATTCTTGAACCATGGCTTTCCTAACTAAGTTAACAAATCCATATATAGTGACATCAACTGCTATTTCACTGCGTTATTGCATTTGAAGATAATTTTCCACCTCGGTGGATAAAGTTTTATACTTTTCTTATTGTAACGTAAGTGGTTTCTCTCAAAGTCAGATTATCTTTATTGTCTCATTAATGTGTTTATAGAGAGCGTCGGCTGAGGATTTCTACGTCATCAGAAATGGCAGACTCTCACACCTGGAGGATCCTCTGCAGCACGGTGCCATCTATCACCTGGAGCCCCGCCTCTGTGGAGGGAAAGGAGGTATGATCCACGAATTAGACTACTCCTATACTTAGATTTCTGTAGCATTAAAAGAGATTCTGTCGTGGTGGCTATCTTTAGTTGTAGTCCGTACTCTCCTCCTCACTGTGTTCGCAACAAGTAGTTAAAGGTGAAATGTGTGTTTCAGGGTTTGGCTCCATGCTGCGAGCTCTGGGCGCTCAGATTGAGAAGACGACGAATCGCGAGGCCTGCAGAGATCTGAGCGGACGGCGACTCCGAGACGTCAACCATGAGAAAGAGTAAGAGAGAGCTCCTCACAGAACCAGGGTTACCCCACAGCAACCATCATAATCTGGGCATAACAGAACCGGGGTTACCCCATAGTAGCCACCACAATCTGGACATCGCAGAGCCTGGGTTAACCCACAGTAACCACCATAATCTGGACATCACAGAACCCGGGTTACCTCATAGTAACCACCATAATCTGGACATCACGGAACCCGGGTCACCCTATAGTAACCACCATAATCTAGATATCACGAAACCCGGTTTACCCCATGTAACCTCCATGGTCTGGACATCACAGAACCCAGGTTACCCCATAGTAACCACCGTAATCTGGACCTCACAGAACCAGGGTTATCCCCTAGTAACCACCATAATCTGGATATCATGGAACCCAGGTTAACTCACAGTAACCACCTGGATGTCACTCAAGCTATAATAATAATAATGATAATAATTGATGGTGGTAACTCTGTGTAGCATGGTCGCCATGGCAACAGACACCATCATCTTCTCCATATAAGTTTTACACCTGTTTCAAAAAAGGATTCAAAAAGGGGTTTTCAACATACGCTGACGACTCAGTGAAGACACGAAGGATCCAAAACTTTTCTCCCTCCAAGTTTATCTGAGAACTAAGAAAGAATATTTTAGGAAACGTTTGTTGTTTCTTTCGGATCCTGCTGCTGTTAAGTCAATTAACCAGAGGTCTGTAGTGTCCAATCAACCGGTGGTTTGAAGACGTGAAGTTTGTCTCATGAATTAAACAGATTCAGGTTCCAATGAGTTGGAAAAAAAAAAATATAAGTGTTGTGGGTTGAATCTTGAGCGGTTGAATGTTGGTGAAGCTTGTTGTTGTTGTTGTTGTTGGTTGGTGCAGGATGGCGGAGTGGCTGAAGAAGCAGGCGGAGCGCGAGGCCGAGAAGGAGCAGCGGCGTCTGGAGCGTCTCCAGAGGAAACTGGCCGAGCCCAAGCACCAGTTCACCGACCCCGAGTACCAGCGGCAGTGTCACGACCTGTCGGAGAGGCTGGAGGACTCGGTGCTCAAAGGTTCCTCCTCTTCTCTTTCACTTTATCCACACGTTCAGAGGTTCCTTCTTCTTAGTTCACCACAGAGCAGAAGAGCAGTCTTAAAAAGTCTAAAATTTGATAATCCCAATGTAATTCTCTGGAGTCGAAGGGCGCGTCGGTGCCAGTTTAAGACGGCGTAGCATCGTTGAATCTTCGTTTCAACTTCAGTAGAAAGCGCTAACTTCAAACTGATCAGTCAAGTAAAACTAGACTTATTATAAATAATTTATGCCACATTTTTTCCTGAATATTGCCGTCATGTTTCATTCACATTTAGTTCTTTATGAAACATAACTATAAGCAGTTCAGCCCGGTTCTGGGTAGGAATGGGCATCGATAAGATTTCATTGATACTGGTGCCATTACGGATTGTGAACAGCTGCAGCCAGTCACCATCCCTGATACGTTCCAGCTTTCTGACAACTTGTGCAGGTGACGTTACTCCGTGTTGTAGCTGAAGTCTGAGGTGAACAGACTGTGGTAAATGTGAGGACTGACGCTGGATGATTCTTGTCTCAGGGCTGCAGGCGTCCTCCAGCGCTCAGGTCAAGGCCGGAGACGTCTCGTCGACCAAGAGGCCGAACAACGACCAGAGCTCCGTGCCACCAAAGAAGAAGAAGACGACGGTGATGGAGGCGGCTGCTGCTCCGGGTTTCTGGTCAGTTCCTGTTTTCACTCAAAGCCAAGAAATAAATAAATGTAGGAAAATAAATTCATTGACCGTGACGCTAACCGAACCCTCAGGCATCATTAGGGACGTGACTACACAAGATGCTATTAGCATCAGTAGCATTAGCCTTAAGCAGCTAACCGAACCCTCAGGCATCGTTAGATTAGGGACCTGTGGGTCCATTTCCGTAAATTTTTCCTCTTCATCTGTTCATCATTTTGGCTGTGTTGATGCACGTGGTACAATTACTCACAAAACATTAGTTCTGATAAGTCAACAGAACACTGTGGGAAAAACATCACTACCCTTTTGAGTCATTTTGAGACAAAAATGTCCAAAAAGCTGCTATAAAACTGAACTGATTATTTTTTTTCTGGCATAAAACTCCTAAAACAACACTACTACACAACACAACTACCAACAAACCCTCAGGTTGAGGATTTTAACTCTTTGGTCTCCTGTTTTTTTGTTGTTTTTTTTTATGAAAAGAAAACAAAACATGAAACATAAAAAAATTGCTATTTTCCATAAAACTAGTGGGGCATTTTTTTTTTAAATCAGTTCTGGGCATAACCAGGATTATCTACAATATTGGTTTGATTGCATTATTAATTTTTAGTGTAGTGTCAGATTATAATTTATATAAATGTCCCATTAACTTACATTATAATCTCATCTTTATTATTGACTGTGATGTTACGGTTTAATTTATGAGTAAATTAAAATGAGGCCTGAGGGTTAAACATGAACTAGCCGTGGTTTAATGTCTTAGTAGAGGACAGTTGGTCTCTAGAGGATGTCCCAGGCTCTGGTTGCCAAGGTAACCCCCATATAAACATGTCTCGTGTGTGGGCGGAGCTAGCTCTTCTTGCACCAAGCCGCTGTCTAGGAACCAAAACGGTGGACTCTGTGTCCTGGTTCCGTCTGCTCCACGCCTCCAATGTTTCATTAACGCTTCACCTGATGCCTGATGCCTGATTCTGTCGTCATGGCTACAGGACGGGGATGGAGGACCTGGAGGAGGAGTTGCTGAGCTCAGAGAGCGAGGACACGGACGACGAAGACTCTCCGACCATGTCTTCATCCGTCCGAGGGGCTGTCGTTACCACGGCGAAACTGAGAGAGGGAGCGGAGCAGAGTGGGAGGTAAGGACTGGCTGAAACCGGATCTGAATTCTGTTCTGGTTCTTTAAATCAACGTTGTGATGGACTGATGGTCTCCTCTGTCTGATTACAGCTCGACTTCATCTGGTCTAGTCATCAAACCTCAACAAACATCAGGAGCCCAGAGGAAGGACCAGGAACCTCCACAAACATCTGGAGTTGAGAGGGAGGACCAGGAACCTCCACAAACATCTGGAGTTGAGAGGGAGGACCAGGAACCTCCACAAACATCTGGAGCTAAGAGGGAGGACCAGGAACCTCCACAAACATCTGGAGCTAAGAGGGAGGACCAGGAACCTCCACAAACATCTGGAGCTAAGAGGGAGGACCAGGAACCTCCACAAACATCTAAACCTTCAGAGTCCAACTGTTCGTCTCGGCAGGTCTGTATTTCATCTTCTTCGGTTGAATAAAGAGTAAATTGTACCACCAGGCCTGAGAGGGCGTGGAGCTTTTGGTTTCAGGTCTGACAGGAAGAGGTTTAAACTCTTCTAGACTTTGTGGTTCTAGACGTCTTCAGAGACTTTGAAGAAGTTGTGGTTCCTGTTCTGGGCTCATTAAAGACGTTGGGTTCTTATTAAATAAAACAGAGCCTGGTGTCAGATGTTCTACTCATTGACCCCTGTTGTTTTTCAGCAGCTGGATCTGTCCTCGGTGTCCTCCGTCCTCCAGCTGGAGTCTCTGGGCCTGGACGTCCTAAAGGAGGAACTCATGTCTCGGGGGTTGAAGTGCGGGGGGACATTATCTGAGCGCGCCGCCCGACTCTTCTCCGTCAGAGGACTGAGTCCAGATCAGATCGATCCGGCACTGCTCGCCAAACCAGCCAAGAGCAGGAAGAAGTAAACACTGCTTCTTCTTCTTTGTTTTATTAATTATCAGCTTTAGAACAAGATCAGATCTTTGGTTCCTTCACTGCAACGTGTTTGTTTAATGTAAAGTTCTGTCCAATCGGAAATCAGGACTATTTGATTCTTTATTAAAATGTTTCTGAAACAAAACATTAAACGTTCTTTTTACTCAGATGTCTCTTTGTTTCTGTCTGAAATAATAAATCACAAACATTCAGATCTTTTGTCAGTGTTGGCTCGTTCTCCGAGCAGCAAGGCATGATGGGACGTTAGAACCCGGGGTCCCAGGAAGTGACCTGTGGAGAGTCCTGCTCCTGGAAACAAACAATGACGTCGCCGGTTCTGATGTCGACGTCGCCGTCCACCGACAGACCGCACTCCATCCCCATGCTCACCATGGGGACGTCATCCTTGTGGTGCTTCAACGCCACCAGAGAACCTGCAGGAACCACAGGAGAACGCTGACACAATGATACAGGAACATTTTAAAAGAACTTAGTTAAACTGGCTGTAAGTGGTAAAAAATAAATAAACTGAATGACACAGCAGGTTGTGTTTTTAAATAAGAGTTAGGGTTCCACGCTGAAAGTCTATTCCCCTCTAAGACTGTACTAGACTTCTATGTTCATATCTATGTTCTCCATGACTGAACCTATGAAAGAATTCAAGACTCAAAGTCAGAAACTACCAGTGACAACTAGTGGTCATCTGCAACTATAGCAGCCATGAACTTCCAAATAATTCACACATCTCAACAAAAAAACAACAAAGTCAGTCTGAAGTGGTTGCGTCTTCATTCTGAGAATCAATGTTGATGCTTGAAAGTGTTACAAGAACCAGGGTTACGTCCTGTCTCATAGAACTAGGGTTACATCTTGAACACACTAAGTTCCCATTACCGTTTTTCGTAAACTAGAAGAGATATTTCTGAAATGTCGATGTGCTCTTTGTACACTGAAGTCTCATCTTGCGATATCTCATAATTATCTGAACTTATCATCAGTTTAAGGAATGAACTCGTCACATGACCTCCTGCGTCATCTCCAGGGACGAGGAAATGCGAAAAAAAAAGTGTTGTACCATTGTACCTTTACGATAAACTTTTATATTGATACCTCTGAAAAACCACCTCACGAGACCGTGAAAATGTTTAGGTATCTGAGGTAACGGAAAACGACCTTTGTCGACCGGTCATGTGATCAGATAGACAGACAGATCTCTATAGACGTATATATTACTATTAGATGAATCAGCTGGAAGTGTAAACCATGGACCTGGTTGTGATCCGGTCCCACTCACCCTCCCAGATGGTTTCCTGTCCTCGGATCAATCGGAACTTGAGGCGTCGTTCCAGCTTGCCTTTCTGAACCCTGCAGCCGGCCACAGGAACCTTCTTCTTCCCCACAGTGACGTGAAACATGGCGAGAACCGTCGCCTCACCTACACCGAGGGAAAAAACATGTTTACGAGAGGCCGTCATCCGGTTCTGGTCCTGGTTCTATTCTGGTTGTATCCAACCAATTAAAGAGCCAAAACAATCAGAGGGCTCAGTCAAAATGGCAGCTGGGCTACAGGAAGTGTGCGCATATGGAGCGGGAGGCGGGGCCTTTACGTTACTCCACCCCTCCCACCACTACAGGTCAAACATCTTGATTGACAGTCTACATATGTGGACTCACCGACGACGTCCTCAGAGACGAGTACCGGGAGTTTACTGCTCAACTCATCCTTCAGCTGATCGAACATTTTGTAGATGACGTTGTTAAGTCGCAGCGGAACGCCGTGCTTCGCCGCCAGCTGCTCGATAGACCGGCTCGCCGCCACGTTGAAGCCGTAGATGGAACCTGGACATGAGGAAGAAACAGCGTCTGTTTTAATCTGCAGGTCTGTGATTGATGGAGCCCTAGGACACGTCCTACCTCCTACCTCCAAACGTTTCCGCCATGTTGACGTCGTTCTCCGAGATGTCTCCAATACCAAAGTGGACCACGTCCAGCTGACACTGCTCCTCAGCGTCATAAGTGTCCAGGATGTTCAGGATGGTCTCCACCGAGCCGTCCACGTCACCTGGGGTCAAAGGTCGGTCAGTAGAGATGATGATGTCACAGCCAATCAGAGGTTGGCGGTGCTCATACCTTTGATGATGAGCGGCAGGCTGGGCTTGTCGCTGTTCGTCCTCTCATTGGATCTCATGGAGAACTTGGTCCTGTTGGCCCGGCTGATAGCCAACTTCCTCTGCCTCCAGTTCAGGTGTGACAGATGCTCCCTTTCTTGGAGGTACTCCTCCCGGTGAAGCTTCTGCTTCAGCTCGATGGCGCTTTGATGTTCCTGAAGCTTCAGCTGCTCCTCCTCATGGGTTCTCCAGTCCACCACCTCCCTCGCTTGTTGCTGCAATTCAGTTTATTTCAGTTTTAAACAAGGGAAACTATGAATAACATCCTCTCTCATAGAACCAGGGTTACATCCTTTCTCATAGAGCCGGGCTTTCATCCCATCTCATAGATCCGGGGTTACATCTTGTTTCATAGAATCAGGGTTTTATCCTTTCTCATAGAACCGGGGTTATATCCGTCTCATAGATCCAGGTTTACATCTTGTTTCATAGAACCGGGGTTACATCCTCTCTCATAGAACCAGGGTTACATCCTCTCTCATAGAGCCAGGGCTACATCCTCATAGAGCCAGGGTTACATCCTCTCTCTTAGAACCAGGGTTACATCCTCTCTCTTAGAGTTTTAAACAAGTGAAACTACAATTAACAACAAAGGCAAAACATCTGGTTCTGATCTGGACCGGCTGTGTGGACCTCACCTCAGACTCCACCTCCAGGATGGTCTCCCCAGCAGACGGCAGCTCCTTCCAGCCGACCACCTCCACCGCAGTGCTAGGTCCAGCCTCCTGCAACGCTCGGCCGTTCTCGTCAAACATGAACCGGACTTTGCCCCAACATTTACCTGCGACCAGGACGCAGCCACGCTTCAGCGTCCCCCGCTGGACGATGGCTGTCGTTACAGGCCTGAGGAGATACCACAGGTCAGACTGGGTTCTGTTAGTTTAGAGGTTGAGGTTGTTACAGATAGAGATGTTACGCTAGAAGCAGACGGTCGACACAGTGTCGGGCTTTCAAAGCAGAAGTATTGCGACAAGAGGGTTCGATGCCTCGATTCATAGAGTGAAAAATCACGTGACTCCTCAAATGAAGCGAAATGAAGCTTCATTACATCACACGCGTATCGGCATACTAAATTCAGGGCGGGGTTTTCAATCTCACAATCTATATAAATAGTCACAATTCCTAAAAATGTTGTAGGTTTTTCAGAAGAAAGTTTTGCATATGTCATCAATTTAGAAGGAGGGAGAGTGAGATTTTAGGTACAAGTAGTATAACATTAGATTAACTTACATACTTACGCTGGCACATAGGCAATCACACATTATACATTTACTGACTTATATACCTACATACATACATACAAAGCACAAATATGGAGAATCAAGTATTTTATACAACCATTGACACCACACTCCCTAGTTGCAAAAGCATTTCACTTGTTATTTTGTATTTCTATCAATCACCCAAAAGCATCTAAAATATATAGTATTATATGAAGGCGCAACCACACAAGCATATTATTTATTGAAAGAATATAAATCAAGCATTTCAAAATGGTCATACTGTAGATCCTTTGTTTAATTGTTTCAAATGCTTCGAAACACTAAACCACTTCAACACAATTGCTTCAGATTGATTCAGTGTTTCAGAAAGCTTCGGTTTCTCCATCACTAGTTACAGAACCATGGTTCTCTCTCATAGAACCTTGGTTACATTCTGTCTCATGGAACCAGGGTTACATCTTTTCTTTCATCCCGTCTTGTGGCACCATAGTTAGATCCTGTCTCACGGAAACAGGGTCACATCTTGTATCATAGAACCGGGGTTAAATCCTGTCTCAGACAACCAGGATTGTATCCTGTCTCATAGAACCAGGATTACATCTTGTCTCATAGAACTGGAGTTACATTGTCTCTTATAGAACCGGGGTTACATCCTGTCTCACACACCCAAGGTTACATCTTAACCCATAGGACCAGGCTTACGTCCTGTCTCATAGAACCAGGGTTACGTCCTGTCTCATAGAACCAGGGTAACGTCATGTTTCATGGAACCGTGGTTACATCCTGTCTCAAAGAGCCAGGGTTACGTCATGTTCCATGTAAACTGGGATTACGTCCTCTCTCATAGAAGCAGGGTTACATCCTCTCTCATAGGGTTACGTCCTCTCTCATAGAAGCAGGGTTACATCCTGTCTCATAGAACCAGGGTTACATTGGTGACTCACCCTTTGCCTTTGTCAGTGCGGCTCTCGATGACGAGTCCTTCTACGGCACCGCTGGGTTCCGCCTTCAGCTCCAGAACCTCAGACAACGCCACCGTGGCTTCGGCCAGCGCCAGCAGGTTGTCGCCCTAGAAACAAAACCAGTTTCAGTATTTGCGAGCTAGATTCAGGTGGCTGGGGTGGACGGTAGCGGGTTTGAGGGTGTGAACCTTCAGGGCAGAGACGTGAATGGCCTGGACGTCTCCTCCAAACTCCTCACACACCACGTCGTGGGCAAGAAGCTCCTGTTTGACTCTCTGGGCGTCAGCCTGAGGTTTGTCGCACTTATTGATGGCTACGATAATCGGGACTGAGACAGAAGAGAAACGGGGGGTATTAGAAAAAAAACAAAAAAAAAAACAAGGCAAAGACGTACTAATACCTATTTATTCTTCTCAATAAATGTTGCATAGATTTATTATTGTATGTTGACTGTACAAACTAATCTAGTGTAACCAGAATATTGAATTCATTATTTATTTATGACTTGGGACAATGCACATTAATTAACAGTGGTGCATTAGGCATCAGTGTAAATGTGCCAGACTTGGCACAAATGCTAAATTATAATATTGTATAAACATAAGCATTTTGAGTCTTATGTGTGTGTCTATGTACCATGTTGTTGATGCTCAATAAACAGAAGAAATGAAATAAACAGAAGAAAAATGTCTGACCTCAGGTAACACAGACTCAGGTGTTCGGGTTCCTACCTTTGGCCCTCTTGGCGTGCTGGATGGACTCCACCGTCTGGTTCATGACGCCGTCATCGGCCGCCACCACCAGGATGACGATGTCGGTGGCGTCGGCTCCGCGGGCCCTCATGGAGGAGAAGGCGGCATGGCCCGGGGTGTCCAGGAAGGTGATCCTCTCACCTGTAGGCAGCTGGACTAGAAGACAAGACCCACATGAACCTTAAAACCATAAAACTCATTTCCCGTTGCTTTCTCTGCTCTTCCTAGCCTCTGAGCCAACAGTAGCCCCTCCTAACTTCCCAGCTAAGAGTAGCTCTTCTTAGCTTCCCAACTAGCCTGTCCTAGCTTCCAAGCTAAGAGTAGCTCCTTTTAGCTTCCCAACGAGCATCTCCTAGCTTCACAGCCAAAAGGAGCCCCTCCCAGCTAACAGTAGCCCCTCCTAGCTTCCTAGTTTCCCAGCTAAGAGTAGCTCCTCTTAGCTTCCCAACTAGCCTCTCCTAGCTTCCTAGCTTCCCAGCCAAAAGTAGGTCCTCCTTGCCCCTTAGCTTCCTGTTGACAGTAGCCCTTCTCAGCTTCCCAGTTAACAGTAGCCCCCACTTGCTTCCAAGCCTACCAGCTAAGAGTAGCTCCTCTCAGCTTCCTAGCTTCCCAACTAGCCTCTCCTAGCTTCCCATTGAGGAATAGCTCCTCCTAGCTACCTAGCCTCCGGTCTGACAAAAGTCCCTCCTAGCCTCCCAGCTTACAGTAGACCCTCGTAACTTCCTAGCTTCCCAGCTAAGAGTAGCTCCTCCCAGCTTCCCAGCTAACAGTAGCCCCTCCTAATTTCCCGGCTTCAACACTAAGAGTAGCACATCTTAGCTTCCTAGCCCCCCAACTAAAAGTAACCCCTCTTAGCTTCCTATCTTACCAGATAACAGTAGCCCCCCTAGCCTCCTAGCTACCTAGCATTTACCCAGAAAGGCTCCAATGTGCTGTGTGATCCCTCCGGCCTCGGTGGAAACGATCTGGCTCTTCCTCAGACTGTCCAGCAGGGTGGTTTTACCATGGTCCACATGACCCATGATGGTGACCACCGGGGGCCGAGGCACCAGAAGGGACGGGTCAGCCGGGGGTCTGTCAGGGTCAAAGGTCAGACATCAGAGTCTATTTAGTTCTTTTATTGTGGTGGTCTGATCTGAACAGACTTCCTGTTACCTCCTGTGGACGTCTCTGTTGGGTCTCTCTTTGCTCGTGCTTAGTTTGGCCCATTTGAACTTCATCCCTGATCTGGTCACCACCTCCTTAATCCAACGCTCCTCCAGAATCGAGTCCGGTTCCAGATAGTCCACGTCCACCGAGGTGTTCAGCAGAGCCTCCAACACATGATCTGAAAAACAACAGAAAACTTTATTATTCGGCTCGACATCCAAGAATAAAACTTTACTGAACGTCACCATTCTTTGTACCGAAGTCTTTGTCCATGGCCTCAGCAAGAGCCGCCGCCGTCATCCCCTGTCGGATCTCCACTTCCTGTTTGTCCACCTTGGGTTTGACCTTTGGCGTCTTTTGACCTTTGCCCTGTAGACACAATGTTAATTTACCTCCATAAATTATTATGATTAACAAAAATCTCAAATTCATGTGTCAGGTTCTACAAGTTTGTTTGTTGACTACCTAAATAGCTCAATAAAATAAAACAAACCCCACAGATTTTGGGGTTAAAAAAATGCTGTCAGGATCTAAAGCTCCAGCAGCTAACAATTAGCATGTAAACTTATAGTAAATGTCCAGTGGAGGGCAGGGTTCAACGCCTGACGTGTCCAGGTATGTGATTTGACACGGGACACTCACCTGTTTCGAGGCGAACCTCCTGTTCTGTAGAGAGGCGAGCAAGGGGGCGGAGCTCCGCGCAGGACACAGGGAGGGAGGGGACAGGAAGTTGCTGAGCAGGAAGGGCTCAACGTGGACGAGCCCTCGGGCCGCCCGCATCACTGATGACATCACATACATACCTGCAGGGGAGACAGGTGAACTGTTTCCGGTTCCTGATAATCCTCTTCCTGTGTTTAATGCTCTGAATAACAATATTAAATACGTTGGAGCCTCCTATTGGATAATTACTGCATTATCCAATAGTGATTATCTTTCAGCTGGCAACAAGTTATTTAACCTCAACTAATGCAATGAGCAGCTTCTCATTCCTTAAACAACGTCATGGAAAAGATGTTTCAAATCATTGGTTGCATCAAGCAGAGAAAACATCTAAGGAGACTGAAGTAGAAACTACTAAAACTGTGTTAAGAACCGTCCAACGCTGCATTATTTAAAAACTGGAAGGATGGTGGGGAACCATCACGATGGGGCATCAGGGTAAGAAGAGATGCAGATGAAGCGATGCCCCCCATCATGTCTAGTGTTTACTGTACCAGCCTGTGGGGGCAGCGCTATGATCTGGGGTTGGTGCAGGAGCTCAGGTCCAGGTTCAGCAACATTCTGCCCAAAGACTGAGGTCAGCTGATGCCTGAATATACTGAATGACCAGGTTATTCCATCCGTGGAGGTTTTCTCCCCTGATGCCATATTCCAGGATTCATGGGGCTCAAATAATGAAAGATGATCAGGGAGCATGAGACCAGATCATTCAATTCAGATCAGTCCAGACCTGAACCCCACAGAGAATCTTTGGGTAAGACTCTTAAATCATCGACACAAGATCTTATAGAAAAAATGAATGGACGGAAATAAACCTGTGACTTCTTATTGAAACAACAGCGCAGAGAATGATCTCGACCTGAAGTGTTTGACCTTTTTTTTTTTATCCATTATAAGGAACAGTCACGTGACTTTGACATAACTACATGAATGCTAAACATGCTAAGACGTTAATAACCGAACCAGGGATCAGAGGGACAGGAAGTCTCTCTGATCCCTGGTTCGGTTCGTTCTGGTGGTTCTCTCACTTCTCTACCTTCTCCTCTTTCCTCTCAGCTCATCTTGGAGAAACTGTTTTGAGTCGCGTTTCACCGTGAGATGATCCTCCTGCAGGGCGCCGCCATGACAGTGAGTCCGCCGGGTCCGGGGAGGAGGAGGAGGAGGCGCAGTGGAGGGAGGTGCGCCCCCTGGTGGCCCGGAGGACAAAACGGGCCACGAAAGCGTCCAGTAGTTTCATTACAACGAATAGAATAATAACATATAATGACAACATAATACTGATATTACTACTATTTCTACTACAACTAACAATAATAACAATAATAGTAAATAATAATAACAATTAAACTAGATATATAATCACGTTCCTCACAGGGAGGTGTTGTAGAGTGAAGATCTATGTATTCAGACATTTTAAGTCACTATTTCCTTTTAAATATTTCTATGTTCACCTCCTTTACCATCTGTACCTATAACCATAAAGTTGTTAACTTAGCTTCTAAACTAAATAATAGAGAGACTATTATACTATAATATACTCGCTCTATAATATATGGCTCAAAGTGGATCCATGAACGTTTTGATCTGCAGAAGATGAAATCACATCCACCATCTTCATCCCTTATTGTCAAGATCAGATATAAAACATGTATAAACTAACGAGGATGTCAGAGACTTTGCAGATAAACTAGATTCCACTGGACTCAGTAAGTAATTATTAGGGGTTAATGCCATGAACCACACAATCGATATGACACAGTTGTGATGAAATGTTTCACAGTAATGATTAAACATGGCGACACCTGCTGGCCAGCCTTCCACGTAGCATTAGCATGAAACAATAAAGGTGAAATAAACCAGTAAAGACGACACAATGTTGAACAATAAGGTTTTAATGTTGTTGTTATAGAAAATTCTGGTGAAGCTGAGGAGAGGATTTGTGGGTTTCACCTGGACTAGATCTTCTAAATCTTTCTTTTTATGTGTACTTATTATGTAAACCAGTATGTTTGTGTGTCTAAGTGAGTGTATAATTGTTAATATAAACCTCCTACGCGCACAAATACTCTGCTCCTCTCTAAAAACCCACCAACGTTCCCATTTTTAAGCATTAACTCATAAAAGTTCTAAAACCTTGAAACTTGAGTTTTAATGTTTTCTGTTATTATTATTATTTTAACTCTGTAACCACAACAAATGTCACATGTTTACCTGGTCAGGTGAGACTAAAGAGACAAAAAGATACCGACTCAATATTCAACTAGTTTCCTTCTGATTCCAGACTTCTAATCTTCGTGCTAAGCTAGGCTAACAGTTTCCCCTCCTTCCAGACTTTGTACCGTGCCATGCTATGCTAACTGTTTCCCCTGCTTCTAGTCTTTGGGCTATGCTAAGCTAACAGTTTATCCTTCCAGTGTTTGTGCTAAGCTAGACCAAAAAGTTTGCCCTGTTTTTTTTTTTGTTTTGTTTTGTTTTTGTTTTGTTTTTTTGTTCTTGTGCTAAGCTAAATGAGCTAAAACTTTCTCCTTTCAGTCTTTGAGCTATGCTAAGCCAGGCTAACAGTTTCCCTTTCGAGTGTTTGTGCTGAGCTAGGTTAAAGGTTTGCCCAGTTTTCAGTCTTTGGGCTATGCTAGGTCAACAGTTTCCCCTTCCAGTGTTTGTGTTAAGCTACGCTAAAAGATTCTCCCTCCTTTTTTTTGTTCTTGTGTTAAACTAGGCTAGCAGTTTCCCCTCCCTTTCAGTGTTTGTGCTAAACTAGGGTAATCTGTTCTGGTTTATTTTATCTCTACAAACATTTCAGAGTCAGTCAGAGGGGAAACGTTGTTTCGATATTTACTTGTAGAGTGATGCTAATGCTATTTGTGAGGAAGTAAGGTATCAAACTGCTGCCTAAACATGACGGATAATAATGTTGGTTTTAATTAGCGTAGACGCTCCCATTAGCTTCAGTTAAAGGTGAATGAATGTTCCTGAAGAAATAAGAAAGACGAGACAGGATTCTGGTCATTGTAGCACAGTACAAAAGGTTTGTGCTTTCATTTTATATTTTATTTAAAATTCCAAATATACGTTCAGCATTTTTTGTTTTTTTTAAATCTGGATGTTCTTGTCCACATGCTGACTTTAAACTTTTCACGTCCTCCGGACGCTAAAGGAAGTAAAACACCTGAAATACCCTTAAAAATAAAAAGAGTTTTCTTTAAAGAACCGTTGAACGCTACATGAAACGCGTTGACTAGCGACCAGGTCTCATGTTTTCAATTTTTCCCTTTAAATCCGAGCACACAGCGCCACCATGTGGCCGTAAGACGAATCAACACAAACAGAAACATATCTAGTTAAATATCTAGTTTCTACCTTCACACATCTTCTTTTATTCACTCTGAGGTAGAAGGTCTTTTTTATTATTATTATTATTTAAACAAGCTATTTTCTATTGATTTATTATTTCTGGGATCAGAAGTAGATCCATCTTTCTGTTTTTTAAACCGACACAACAACATGACGCCTGTAAGAGCCCTAAGTGACCACGTTAGCACCACGAGATAAAGTCGTATCAAATGTTTGGTCAGAGTCTGTGAGAAGGCACGTCCTGACGCTAGCTACGCTACATCACACAGCTACGGCTAAACACAGGAAATAGAAACCGAGGACTTGATCACAGTAAAAAAAATAAATAAATAAATAAAAAGAGTCGATGTCACAGGTTCGATCCCCAAGGAGTCCATCAGAGAAGAGGAGGAGGAGGAGAGGACTCACTGACATTTCCACACAAACAGACTGGAAAAAAAAAAAAAAAAACAATAGAATGAGAGAAAATCCAGGAGATAGTCTGAGCCCTCGACACAGCAACGATTCACTGGTCAGAAAAGTTCTGGTTTATTTACAACAACGACCTGAACACCTTATGCAGGTTTTAGTAAGTTCTTCATCAGTCTCCAGGTCAAAGTTTCTTTCTTTTCCTTTTATTTTTACTCCTATTTGGTTTATAAATTTACTTTACGTCATTTCCACAGCACATAAGTGGCATATTTATTTTTTTCCACCCTTTTTGTTTACAACCCCTGACCCATTTTTACAATGTTAAGAGAAATTGTTTTATTTTCGATACTGAAATATCGATACTCCGATACCAGATCTTTATGCTCTAAAATTGAATTGCAAATAAAAATATCGATACTTTTGACACTTTTGACTTCAGTCATTTAGAAACTTAGAGAAATATTTACTAGAAAAGACAGATAATAAATAAAATATATATGTCATTATTTTCAATCAGTCTAATTTGCTTCAACTGTGAAATTAACATTTTAAAATGTAGGTTTGGTGTTTCTGTTGTTGTATTAACTCGACTACGTATTCTAACAAATTTAAAGTAAATAAATACATTATTCCATTGTCTTGTATTCTTTATGACACTATGATTGTAAATGCACTTTTTAGGTTTACCAGATACATTAGGCTGTATTTGCACAAAGTATCAGTATCAGATTGGTATCGCCGATACCAGCCTGAGTATTGCTCGGTATAGGATCAGAAAGTTATCGAACATCACTCCTGCACTGAAGGAAGCTTTATTTCTTTGGATCATTACTTCAAGAGTCTGGATTATCAGCGCCCCCTACGGGTAGATACAGGAAGTACAACACAATGATATTAAGATACAAAGAATGAGTCTCACCTGCAGTCGCTGCCGCCGGCGCTGATGACGTATTTATCGTCGCAGGAGAAGCGGATGTTGGTGACGTGAGCGGAGTGACCGAAGTAGCGCTTGTGTTTGGCCTGAAAAGATCAGAGGGATGTTTATCTCACCTCAACCAGCGGCTCAGACGTCTGAAAACTCATTTATCGTCACAAAGGTGGTCACTCACAAACTTCTCGGAGCAGGGGAAGTCAAACAGCTTGACGAGGCCGAAGTCGTCTCCGGTCACCAGGTTGAGGCCGGCGTGAGAAACACAAGCACAGTTAACGTCGGCCTTCTCTGCGTTACGAGGCCAAACGCCGAGAACCTCGTCGCCCAGGATGCTATGGAAACCAAAGCAGACGCAGACGGGTCTTCAAAACCTACAACAGGCTTAACATTACATCACTATGTGTTTATTTAGTTCCCTCTGCCCTGCAGTTCTCCAGGTAGTTCCTTCGGTGTCAGTTCTCAGTACAGTTCTCCACAGTATATTCACCAGAACCTACGCTTGGTTCCCTAAGGCTCCACACTGAGGTTAAGTGTCTCTAAGCCTCCACGGGTGGTTCACCGGAGGTTTCAGTTAATTCTCCGAGTCTGATCCAAGGAGACGAAATGTTCCTCGATCCCACAGAACGTTGTTTGGGATTTACAACGGGTTCCCTGAACTCTACTTTATGTTTCGTTAATGGTGCTCAACACCTTCCAGTAGGTTCCTCAAGCCTGATAACGCGTTCCCAATAGGGATGGGTACGCAAACAGATTTTGGTGCTTCAACTGGGGGCCACTGAATTGTTAATTAGCTTAGGCCCTCTTAGCTTTATGTTTTCACCTGCATGGATGGAAGTGAACCTTCAAAATGTCTAAGACCAAACGTTTGTTAATAGTTTGACTGGACTTCACCTCAAATGATGCAACAAGGAAGGTAACACCTGGAATAAGATTCAACATCCGACCATGGATAGAATTTTATTAAAAAGAACAGATATGTAGCGTCTAGCTAGCCTGACAGACCCACTGATTTTTATTTCGCATTCATGTTACAGGTTAACTCGGAGGAGAAAAAATAAGTTTGTTATATTGTCGTCGTTTGCTGAATATTAAATATGTGCAGGACCTAGTTTTTATTTTGGAAGCAGTAATTTCTGAGTTTGAAGTTGTCTTGAATGCAGCAGCAGGTGCATGTCAACCAAGTTTCCCAAGACTCGCCCCCACCCTACGTCTGATTGGCTGGTGATGTTGGTTTGAAGAGGAAAAGCTGTATTCAACCATTTTTTTTAATTCTAATTTTTTTTTTTTAGTGCACCCCCTGTGATCTGTGGCACCCCCCTTCCTGGGGCACAGACCCCAGGTTGGGAACCACTGCTTTAAATGATAGGTTTGTATCAAAGACCCCTTTCAAGATTGAACTCTTCCACTACATCAAGTCTCTCTCCATTAACCATTACAGATGGTTGATCGCCCTCTGCTGACGGACGAGAGAAGAACACGCAAACAGTACTTTTAGTGTTGAGGTGCAAACTAGACTGATTAAGCCAATCAGTTCCAGCTGCCAGTGCTGCTGATAGTTTTGCAGCTTGTTTTGTTTTTGCATGGACGTATAGTACTGTATTACCATGAGTTCTCTGACCCCTTGGACCTGTGGTCTCCAACAAAGGATCTCAGATGTAAACACCTTCTCCGTTGTTGGTGTTGGTCTCACCTGGTCCAGGTCGCCCAGGTGATCCTCTCAATGACAATCGGATCTGTGACGACTTTCCCCGAGGGAACTTCATGCACCTGACGGGTGTAGGTGCTGGTGGACACCTGGTGGAAAACAACGAGAACTAATTCACCTCCTGAAGACTTTGAATGAAGCTCTGGGGCTAAACCAAACCTCAACGTTCAGGAGAAGATCTTTTTAACCTGGATGTGTTTGCTGTCGGCAGAGAAGTCGATCTGGATGACGAAGCCAGGGATGTCTTTACAGTAGCCGATCCGATTGAGCGATGGTCCCAGAGAAAGATCGTAGAAATCCACAGCGCTCTCAACTGAACCCACCGCCAGGAACCGGTTATCTGGACTGAACCTGGACCAAAACAGACCAATCGTAACCCAGCACAGAGGAGACGAGAAATATCTGGGTCCTACGGTAATTAGTCTTGTTTGTACATTTGCTCTTTTCCTCTGACTGAGCCTTTTATTTGTCATTTATGTATTTGGTGTAATTATAATGACTTCTGTTACTAACTAGCCTCGCCAACAGCATCAGGTAAGAGGTCATGGGACATGCAGCTACACTTCAACCAACACTTCTCCCCTCTGCCAAGATCTGAAATAAAAACACTAACAGACACCAGCTAATTAGCCTAGTCAACAGCGGCAATTAAAAGACTTACAAGAAAAACTAACTTCTTGACAGTTTCAGTATGTCAACATTGTCGGCATCAAATTCAACAAATGACAGAAACTGGTACCAAAATGACCCAATACTCAAAATTTCTTAAGCATTTGTTTATTTTTAATGGCTATTTTAGGATTTGTTTAGTATTTTGTCTGATATTCTGACATAGGCAGAAGGATGAGATGTCCTGGTCTGAGTGTAGTTGCATTCCCATCATCTCTATTACCTACTGCTGGTTTCTAGGCTAATTATATAATTGTATGCTAATTGTATCTCGTTTCTGACATAGTTAGTAGCTGACCACTGGTCTGCTGGTTGGTTGTCCAGTTGGACCTGGCTTCTAAGGGAGTTTTGCCTTAGATCATGGCACAAGGGATTGTAACATCTCATCCTGTGTATTAATGAATTTGTGTGTCACTGTACTATGAGAAATTGCACTTGAACACCTAAGAGTGATTCTTCACGCACTATTTTACAAATGCATGGGGTGTCCGAAAACGTTTTTTCACCACTATAGTATCAAAAACATATTTTTTATTATCCATTATGAATGGCAAAGTAATTAAAGCTGTCTCTGACATGCAGTGGAGTGAGATGGAAAGTAGCAGAGCCATAACAGATTGATGTTGTTAATCACACACACACAAACAAAACACAGACATAGCGGGTGACTTCTGAACCACAGGTAGAACTAATTGTACGTGAATAGGGCTCTAGTGTCGACTGGAGACCGGTGTCCTACCGGATGTCCTGAATGGTGACGCTGCGGTCCCTCTTCTTGCCCCAGACGGTGAGAGAGTTGACCAGCAGGACGATGAACTCTCCATTCTCCATGCCGATGGAAACCATCTCACCGTTAGGACTGTAGGACGTACACTTGGCAGGATGACCCAAACTCACCTTGTTCAGGAGTTTCTAACACAAACCAAAAAAACAGATTACAGGAATGTTGCACCAAGGGAGCTGAGCAAAGAGGTCTTGAAGTTAAACCTATACCTTATCACCCAGGTCCCAGATTCTGATAGTCCCGTCATCGCTGGCTGAGATGAAGACGTCTTTGAAAGGGTGAGCTGTTAAACCCCAGATCCCTCCCTGAGTGTGTCCGTTGATCATGGTGTTGGAGGCAGCATTCTTCTCTCCAACCTCGATGATCTCCCCGTCTTTGGTTCCCACCAGGATTTTACCCTTAGACCAGAGAGAATCAACAGAAAGTAAGTAAGTAAGTAAGTAGGTAGGTAGGTAGGTAGGTAGGTAAGTAGGTGGGTATGTAGGTAGGTAGGTAGGTAGGTAGGTAGGTGGTGGATGGGAAACTGATATGGAAGATACATAAATCATATAACCAAATAAATATGTACTTATGATACTGTGTAAAATGACCACATTCCAGTTGTTTCCTTACAGGGAGCAGTTGTATAGTTACGACATTTAGTCATTTTTATATTTTAGAGTTTTAGTCGACTGCATTTTCTTCATCTTTTAATTAATACATTAAGTCAAACTGTAACTAACAACTTTAGACCAATTTAATGACGCTAATATCTGTAGCACCCAGGTACCAGCCTGTATCTACACTGCTCTCTTATTCACTTCTAGATATCCTCTTTCTAGAGTTGGATATCAGCCTGCTGTTCTGTCCGTGCTCATTTATAAGGTTGGATCAGATATTACAAAGAAAAGATGTAGCATACACAAGAAGGATCCATTCCAGAAACCACATTTATGCTACATTTAATGCTAATCCATTATCCGCTCTACCCTACACTGTTTAAATATATAGTAAAAAGACAGAAGGCAATAACTTCATGTAGAGTAAAACAGCGACTTTTAAAGTACGTACTTTATCTTCTTAATTAGCAGTTTGACAGCTTTATTAGCTCCTGTCAAATAACACGAGACATTTTGAAAGTCAGCCCAATAACTTTGTCTCGTACCTTCCCTCTGCAGACGGATCGGACGTTCTCCACCGGCTGGCCAGTCTCCAGCTGAAACGCTCGGCAACGCTTCATCTCCTGGTCCCAGAGCTTCACAGCACCGCCCTCTTTGGTCCTGAGAACACCAACATCATTAAAGGATCCCCAACATGAACCTCAACACTGTCCATCTGTTGTTTATCAATCTAAACTAGAAGCTGCATCACCTGAGTAGGATGTCCGTCCGTTTATATTTATTCAATAAAGAGCAGTGCCACAAGGCAGGCGAGTCGTCATTAATGCTTTTACCTATAAATGCATGTTCTTTTGACCACTCTGTATCATATGAGATCCGTCTTCTCAGCACGTTAGTAACCTTCTAGTAGCATGATGCTATGATGCAGCTGACACATGTAGTTTGTTTCCAACCAATGATGATTGACACCACTTTTAGCCAATCATTTTCTTTTGCCAAACTTTTGTTAGACCAGATGTCTTACAATATTGGACAGTAGACAAATAAGCATCGGCTTGAGGCGGTATGACCAGCCTACACCTGAGTCAACGTGTGGATATGAACAAACCACTTGTCTGTAAAGGACTCACGGTCGTTCCTTCCCCCCGGTGACGATGAGTCCGTCTCTCAGGGTGGTGTACATGGTGAAGACAGGACCACTGTGGGCCTTCGCCACCACCCGAATCAGGAAGTGCTCCCTCCAAACGAACACATCTCCGTTGATAGCACCAGTGAACGTCAAGTTGTTCTGGACGAGACGAACGCAGATTTACCACAAATTCATGAAGCAATCATTTATTTGAGAGAAGAGGAGCTTTTACAATCTCTTACAGCACCAAACGCGACAGACAGCATGGTCTGCATCCGGCCGTCCTCCACCGAGCCGATCACGCCTTTCTTGTACATGAGCGAACCTCCGACCAGAGTCCAGAACTTGATGTGTTTGATTCCCACCGACACAAACTGGGTGTCAGAGTCAGGTCTGAACTCCACCACAAAGATCCGCTCGGCATGGCCCCCTTTACTGGTCACCTTGGTACCTGAGAGATAAACCAGCGGTCAAATAGATTCTCACATATGGTGTTAGAGCAGAATTTTCTACATCAGAAGATTTCCACACAAGTCCTCACAGTAGGCAAAGAGAAGCAAATTGAGATTATTATTAAATTATTATTAAGAAAATTATTATTAAGAAACAATAATTTGTTCATATCTGGGAGGTGCTAAACTATGGGAACTCTTGTGTCGGGTGTGTGAGTCTGTGAGCTCCTTGTAACTAAATGTTTATGGTAACAGCTGATCAGTGTCGACAGCAGCTTGAAGGAATCTGATCCCATTCCTCAAAACAGAACCAGTTCAGCTCTGAGATGTTGGTGGTTTCCTCTCATCAACTGATGCTACAAAATTTCTATTGGATGAAGGTCAGGACTTTGACTTGTTCCTAAACATTCATCTGGTTCTTCTGGAGAACCACTGGTGTTCTTGGGCTCCTTGTCTTCCTCCATGACCCAGTGTCTCTTCACATTCAGCTCATGGACTCATGTCCTGACATTTTCTTCTTTTCAGAGTTCACTGGTAGAATTCACAGTTCATTGGTCCATCAATGATGAGCAGATGCAGTAGAACAGGCCCAAACCAGGACATTAGCGCCCCCATGTTTCATGGAGGGATGAGGTTCTGATGCTGGAATGCAGAGTTGGTTCATCTCCAAACATTTAAACAAAACTATTCTACTCTGGTCTCATCTGTCCACTAAACATTGTCCCACATGTTCTTTGTGGACAGAGAGCAGTGTCTTTGGTTGTTGAGTGGATTCATCAACATTAACATCAGCCAATGTGAGAGAGGCCTTTAGCTGCTTAGAAGTTCCCCTGGGTTCCTCTGGTTCCTCTGGTTCCTCTGGTTCCTCTCCCACTATGATGGAGTGATGTTTGTTGGTGGACCACTCCTGTGGAGGGGAACAGTCGTCTTCAATCTGTCTGACTCTCTGCGGATTAATTGTGTCTTCCAGACTCTTTAGAGATGGTTGTGGAACCTTTTCCAGCCTGATGAGCAACAACAACTCTTTATATCTGAGCTCCTCACGAAGCTCCTTTCATCTGTTGTCATCATACACTTCGACGCAAACATGTGTTGTGAAGATGGAGACGGAGACAAATCCCTGATTTATAGAAACTAAACCAGGAACTGAACCAAACATCAGTCTCATCACATTGATGGAAACACTTCTGAACACATGGACTCTGGTTTAACCTTAAAATTAACTTTTAATCCTAGAGATGCACCTCACAGATATAATAATGTAATATTGGCTCATTTTCAGAATTAACAAAAGTATAATACTTCTGTTTCATGTGTTTGACTGTGTTCTCTATAGCTACATTCAGGACTTCATCCACTGATGTTTTGATGTTTTTTCAATTGAGAAGGACACAAAAAATTGTGGCTCCGTAAAATAAATAAAATAAATATTCATTTTTTTTTGTTTGTTTTTTAGTGAGTTCTGCATAAATAATACAGCTCTTATTTTACTATTAAAGAACTCTTAGGTACCTTCCTGCCACCTCCACACTGTGATGGTGTGTTCAGGCTCCACCCCCACAGACAGCAGCAGCTTTCCTGTAGCGCTGAAGTTGACGTAGCCGACACCTTTAGCGTGTGAACAACGCAGAATGGATAGCGTCTGCTTGGTCATGGCGTCCCACACATGGATGGACGGGGCAAGGCCTGCGAGAAGAAACCAAAAACGTAGAAACCACGGCCGAACACAAGCAGTAAGAAGCTCAGGTCCTTAACATCCAAAGAACCATGGACAGGAACCTGAGGTATGACCGGTACCCCTGGTACCAAGGAACTACCGGACCTAGGAGGCTGCAAACCCTGCTAGCAAGGAACCCTTGACCAAAGGCCTTCAGATAGTCAATGGGCCAAACAGTCGTCAGCATCCTTACAACTGTGGAACCAATGACTTCAATAACCAAAATCGTGGGTTTCACAGACCACTGCTACTACACATCCCACAAATTGTGCTCACCAAGGACCAAAATCGTTTAGATAACCACGGATACAAAGCTCAGGATCAAAGGATTCAGGTATAGACATGCACACAAAAATTAAGGAACCAGGGAACGATGGTAAGAAGAGCAAAAGGAAGTCAGAAAACCAAGGAATCAAGGCATCAAAAACCTGTTAAGACTCCAGATACAGTGGTCCCTTGTACCAGAGGTACAAAACTGGGACCTGGGGTAGCGAGGAAGCCGTGGAACCCAAAAAAAGAGGGAACAAATGGAAACACAGAACCATGGAATCAAGGTGCAAAACATCAAGTAATGAAGAAACAAATGAACTGAAGGGGAACTGGAGATACTGAGTATCGGGTGGAACAAGCTAAGATTCATGAGTTCAAGGAGAAGGGGGCAGGTAGGGGCCAATCCATGGACGCTTAAAGGATCATTCACTACTTTCATTTTTAGGACAAGGTGTTGAGGAGACTGGTGTTGACATGCTGATCCAACAACTGCTTCTACTGTAGGTCAAACCATGTTCACTCACTCACAGCAAAGGATTCATCTCTTTGGCCACGATCACACAGGACATCTATTATTTCTAAAGTCAAATTTACCCGACCCACAGACTCCAAACCAAACCAAGCGAGGAAAGGATCAGGACAATTCAATGAGAACCTAAGCACCAGTTAACAGGAGCTCAATGATCCGTCCTGAGCTGAGACCCGTGTGATTGTGGCTATAAAGAGTTAATGTGCCGTCACTGGATCACAGCACTATGCCTCATACGTTCAATCATAAATACGACATATTCAAGCAAAACGAACCCAAACAGCCTCTGAATCAGTCACAGACACTAAACACTGTCAACATCCAGCTCAGCTACTTTAACATGCTGCCAAGACAAGTCTGACGTCCTACTACCATGCCCCCACTAATGTGGAGGAATCTGAAAACACCTCTAAACCACGGGTTGTAAAACCACTGGACGCCATGACAGCTCCTCTAACCTCCTGGGAACCAAGCTTTTGTTTGGAATTGCATTTTTAATCTCTCCAAGGTATTTGGGATTAGTAGGAACTAAGAAATATAAAAAGTAAGCATCATATTTGAACTAGAAGTAGTTTTTGTGGAGTATCTGTGGACAGAGGCATTATTTCACTGTATAAAGTCAAAGATGTGTACCAAAATATAATAATTGTTTATTTA
This sequence comes from Mugil cephalus, assembly GCF_022458985.1. NCBI lineage: Eukaryota > Metazoa > Chordata > Actinopteri > Mugiliformes > Mugilidae > Mugil > Mugil cephalus. The sequence continues at coordinate 30,504,359 of NC_061771.1, forward strand.
AATATCTGAACGTGGCTGTGCCAGAAATACAAACAATGAAGTCCCTACGTCCTCAAACGAGTACTTGCTAAAAAGCAACATAGCTTGTTAATATAGACAGAATTTGTTACATTTGAATCTTTCAAAACCCACCACCATACCACTCTAAATGTTCCTTTTGTTGTATACATGGATTTGTTGTACATATGAATATATTTTTTGTATATTTTGTATATTTAAGTGTGTATATCAGTATGTTTACACTTATTTCATTTTATCTTATTTATTTATTTTTTTATGTAACAACACCAAGTCAAATTCCTTGTATGTACAAATATGTTTGGCAATAAAGTCTTTTCTGATTCTGACTCTCATGAGATATCAAACTAGAAAAGTTAATAAGCATAAATTTATTTTTAGTGTCAATTAGTGTATTGACCCTTTGCTACCACTAGATGACAGACAAAGGTGTCTCCTTATGAGGACAACAGGTGCAGAATAAGTTGCCACAAATCGAAAACACAATGTCCCCATATGAGGACGCCAGGTCTCAGGAGGCTAAAGTGAAGCCAAAGCAAGAAGAGCTCCCCCTGGTGGTTGGAGGCTGCAGTATAGGTCATAAGCCCCACCCACTCCATGTTAGTGGGTGGGACTTGGGCCAAACTAAAACACTAAAATACATGTCACATACATTTTGTAAAGTTAATATAAGGCTATGATATCTACGTTCAAGAGTCAATTTCTTGTTTCATTTTAATCATTTAACTAAACCTATAAAAACAGGAAGTGACATCATTCACACTAAAGAGTTTAAGACTCGACAACCAGTCATTAGAGAGACTGAAACACAACTGAACACCTATCTGTTGGAGAATGAAGCCGTTGGTTTCTCTCAACGTCTTCACAGCTTAAACTCCCTTTACAGTAGGCGTGATTATTTACATGTTGTATTATTATACCGTGACGTAAAAGTGTTTTCATCTTAATCCACATTAGTGCAGACATGGACTCTGACAGTCAGAGGACGAGCTACGAACAGACCTGAGCAGGATCCTGACTGCAGATACTCACCCGACACTTCAGCCTCTACAGAGACACCAGCTGGTTAAACTCTCTCCAACAGTAATGTGAATGGACCAGTGATGAGTGATGAGCAAGGTGAGCGCAGACTTACCTGGCAGGTCAGTGGCGTCGCCTGGTGATGAGGTGACAATGAGGAAGCAGTGGAAAAGAAAAGAGGTGCGATGGGCAGACAGCAGCCAGATCATGCATGACAACAGCAACATGGAGGTTCATTAAATACACACGAGTCTAAAGCTCAGCTGGAAAACTAGCTTCAACTACAGCAGAAATAAAGACAGATGGGTCAGGGTTCCCGGGCATGTTAGCATGTAAGCGCTGTTAGCTTAGGACACAGATCATGCTTGGGCCCCCTCCTCCTACATGAGAGCCACAGACCGGAGGAAAAACAAATCTAAAGTTTTAAATGAGCTAATTAAGTGACTAACATTGCCTCGTTAGGGCTAATTAAGTGGCTAACATCACCGTGTTAGGGCTAATAAGGTGGCTAACTTCATCTTGTTAGGGTGAATTAAGTGGCTAACATTATGGGTAACACAGCAGCTAACATTATCTTGTTTAGGCTAACATGGCACCTAATGTTAACTTGTTAAGACTAATTACATGGCTAACATTAGCTTTGTGGGTAAAATAACAGCTAACATTATCATATTATTATTATTATATCTTCTTTAGGTTAATGTCAGACTGTTTATGCTAACATCACTACTTTTATCGTCTTCTATGTTACCAATCAGAAGTTTTGGGTGGGGCTTAATGTGGTCAGTTTTGCTTCAGTTACCATTGTGAAAACACCGTTAGCTTGTTAAGGCTAATGTAGTAGTTAACGTTACCTTGATTAGGCTAACTAAGCGGCTAACATTAGCTTGTTCATGGGTAACATAGCAGCTAACATTATCATATTATTATGATACCTTCTTTAGGCTAATGTCAAACTGTTTTTGCTAATATAATAACTCTCATCATCCAATCAGATCGTTTGTGGGTGGGGCTTAATGTGGTGATGGACAGAGTAGCAACAGTAGTCATAGACGTCATCTGAGCACCATGTAGTTTCCAACCAAATGTCTCTGATTGGTTGGAGGACTATCCAGTTAATGCAGAGATATTTGTTTTTCCTCCAGATATGAACAGACTCCAGTAGAAGTGAGTCTGGATACAACAGTAAAACTTTTTTTTGGTTCCTGGTTCCATTATTCATCACTGGACTCCGAGCTGAGATGAGGGAACTCACCGATCTGCCCGGTGGCGATGATGTTTTGGTATTTGGGATGTTGATTGACAGTCAGACAGAGGATGTCGTCCGTGTGCTCCAGGTAGAAACTCTGAGTTCCTGTCCAGACAGGAAGTAGGAAGAGTGAACTCAACAACAGTAAAAACAACAACAGGCCGCTCGTTGGTCTTCTGATTGGTCCATGTTATAACCAGAAGGTTTTCAATAGTTTTTTATGGGAACAGACTAAAACCTCTGTACTGTGTGTCTAACCTGGCAGCTAGGGATGTAACGAATTACCGCTTTGACTCAGAAAATCAGTTTTGATTTAAAAGTAGAGTTCATACACGGACTCCTGAATCAGTCTGAATGTAGCTTGAACTGGCCAATGGCCCGATTACAAACATATAAATGGATTTAATCCAAAGTGTGGAATAACTTTGGATTTTACAAGAAGAATGGAGCGCTGGATAAAAGCGCTGCCATGTGCAAAGAGTGTAAAACTGCATGTAAGTACACCGGTAGTACGACAAATGTCCACGCTCACTTGATGCAGACGCATTTTAATTGACTGTCATTCTGTTTTCAGACGGCCACTTTATGTTCTATGAAAAAACAGAACAAAAGATGTCTTGAACTGTTACGTTCTGCCTCACTAGCTCAATGTGTCTTGATCTGTAGGGTCACATGGTCGTAAGGCCTGACTTAAGAGTGTCACTGACCAGCGGAGAGGTTCTGGATGACCACGGCAGCGGCGGTGTGGAAGATGATATCAGCGCCGTCGTTGAGGTAATGCAGGTTGTTGCGACAGTCGAAGCCTCTGTAGCCGAAGACGTGCTCCAACACCAACTCCTGACAAACAGAAACAGACATTGGTGGCGACGTGTCGACCGGGCCGACGTCAAACCGACGACTTGTACTGACCTCCACCACTTTCTTCTTCTTGGTCACGTTGTTCTTCAGCAGTTTGTCCGGCAGCGGTGCAGCTCGGCTCACAGGAGGCCTGAACACAAGGATTAGCATTAACCCTCTGTGGGGCAAGGAACCATATCTGGTAACTTCATCACGTTTCATTCAGCCAATCAGAGAAGGCGAAGGAAACATTTTCAGGTCTAATCAGGGTCTACTGATTTATTAGGAACCATGAAGAAGAAGAGGCGTCTAATCGTAATACAGCCCAGTAACCAGTAACAGAAACAGCAAAAAGAGACAAACTGTATTCATCCAGGCTAGGGAAGGGAAGTCTCCATGGTTACGGCCACCGAGGGGCAAAAAGTGACAGACGATCATGGAGATTAGCAGCATTAGTTTGAATCACAGGATTTAATAGCAATATTAAATAATATTTAATATTTAATATTGTAAAATTAATATAAAAATGGTGAAAAGCTGTTGTGTGATTCACTGAACCAACAGATTTGAAAAGCAGCAGAGATATATTTTATATTTTTACCGATATCTGCCAAAGAAAAGAGAAGTAAATGGATCACTGCATTAGAAGAAGCAACTGGAATCCAGACACAGAAACCTGGTGTTGTGGTTCACATTTAGTGTCAGATAATATTAATTTATGCTGCACTTTTTGATGAAGTCAAACCTTAAGTTACTTCTTAAGTTTAGTTATGTAAACTAACTGAGGTTGAAACTGAGGTTAATCCACTTTTAAAAATCCATACTAGTCTGTGAGGATCATTGTTGAGTCCATTTGTCCTTAATTTGATGTGATAATCCCCATTTTCCCGATCTCTCTGTATTTACTGATACATTTCACTGTGTTTTTGACACTGAGGGGGGGCAGTGATGTCAGTACATAATCTCTATAGTTGCTGCTTTGCTATATTTATATATGATGATGCATTTTCATTCAGTTTGAAGAAGACTGTGCAGATTCTGTGCAGTCTACAAATCTGTCTCTTTCTTTAAAAAAAGTAAAAAAAAGTTCACAAAAGTAAAACAGCGTTCTTACGTCCTACAGTATCACTCTGGGCTTGAATGTATTTCTGTGAGAGCCCTATTAGGTGTTAATACAGCGTCTGAGCTGGTTACCTCTCCTCCACTGGAAGCTCTCTGTGCTGCAGGTGTGGTTTGGTTCCCGACATGTTCCTGATGCTGGCGGAGTAGATCTTGGTGACGTAGTCCACCCCCTTCTCCCGGGCCACGTCACTGTCGTAGCCTGGAAACACAACAAAGCCCGTCACCTCCAGTCTCAAAGAGCCTGGCTCAGAGACTCTGGATGAAGAAGTGTTGGTGTCTGAGAACGTCTAGATCCAGACTGAGGAGCTACAACTAATGTCTGATGACAAAAAGAACTATGAGCAGCCAGGAGGTAACGAGACAAGACGCGACTAGAGTGTTAATTTGAAAAATGACCGTTCCCGTCAAATTAGGTGAAAGAATCTGACATTAGAAGAAGCATCAAGTAGCATCTGATATTTATTTAGCCTCCATCAGGGCCAGCAAGTTACCTATGGAGATAAAGAACTCTCATTAAAAGTTACTGTTTTACTCTATGTGATGTTACTGCCTTCTGTCTTTTTACTACATATTTAATCAGTGGATTAAATATATAATAGAGTGGATCAGCATTTAGCATTCAACTAAAACTGTCCATAAATATAGTTCCTGCAAAGAGTCCTGGAAAACCTACTCTTATCAGAGACTTTGTTGGACTGACTTCAGTTCTAAGTTAGTTTTTTTAATTATGTCTTTAACTGTGTGGTGTTGTGTTGGTGTTGAGTTTAACTTTTTTTTTGTGCCTGTTTTTAAATTGTAAATTTGTTTTTGTGAAGCACCGTGTGATGTCGATTTGAAAAGTGCTATAAAAATGTGTAAAGAAAATGGAACAATCCTGCAGAAAAACCTATTCGAGACTGGAACTGGATTTTTTATGTGTTTTTCTTCACGATTTTTCCATTTTGTTTTAGTCTCTGTTTCCTTCCCAGTGCACCACTGGTTTGGGGGACCCCAGTGGTGTTCCAGCCTTTTTTGTTTTCTGAAGATTATTATTATATTATTATTGTGTATGCTACCACTTTTATCTGCAGGGAAAAGTATTAGAACCATGAGAAAAAAATTAGAGGAGGTAGATTTTTTTTCATCGTGAACCCTGTCTGTTCTTAAAAGTAAAAAAAAAGAAAGAAAAGTATTTGGTAAATCTGTACTGCAGTTTCATTTGTGCTAATAATAAATAAACACTGATCCAGGAATATGAGCAACATCTTCCAGGCTCTTTGTTTTGATCCTCTGCGTTTGTTGGTTGCTACCTCCGTCCTCCTCGGTGTCGTCGTCCGACTCCTCGCTGTCCACCGCTCTGCTCTCTTTGTGACCCGTGGGCTCTCTGGTCCAGATCATCAGCGCCGTGTCGGCCCCGCCCACCGACAGCAGCATGGAGTCGTCGTTGGACCAGCGGACGTTGGTCACGTTGGTGCTGTGACCCACGTACTTCTTAAACTTGGCGAACTGACCCTGCATAACAGGAAACGGGAGCAGATGAAGGAGTTGAACAGTTTACGTGTAGCTAGTCCAGCTTGGACACCCGTCTCACCCTGGACGGGAAGCTGAAGAGTTTGAGGAAGCCGAAGTCGTCTCCGGTGGCCAGCAGTTTGCGGTCTTTGGTGAGCGAGGCGCAGTTAACGAAGCTGAGCGTCGGCCATATTCCCTCACAGGTTGGGCCCAGAACAGACGTCCAGCTCGCCCAGTCCAGCTTCTCAAACTGACCCCAACAGAGACAGAAACGCCCCTGATGAACCACATGTGAAATAAAACGAACCAAACCAGGAACCTGTGTTTGAGTTTCTGACCTCGGCCACACTGATGTTCTGTTTGCGTCCTCGCGGAGCCTCAAAGAACAGCTGCTCCTTCGCGCCGGTGTTGACCTGCATCAGTTTACCTGTAGAGGATAAACCACCAGGAAAAGTCTTATTCATTCATTCATTCATTCATTCATTTTCTGCAACTGCTTTACTGTGGACTAACATGGGCTAACATGCTAACAGCATGTCAGCACGTTATCGGAGATGCTGACAGTTTGACTAGGCCTCTTTTGCATTTCTTCAGTTTGTTTGGGTCTTTGATGTGATCAGATAAGCGTGTTTCTAAAGTTCTGTTTGCAGTCCCGGCACCTAGCATAGCAAGCTAATGTTCGGCACATTATAAGTTTGTACTGAGTTTTGACAGTGGATGAGATATTTAACCTTGGACCCAGCCTAACAGTTAACTTGTATAGTTTGCAGTTACCATCTATTGCTAACAGTTAGTTCTGAACTGCTTGCAGTTAGCCTCTTTTGCTAACAGTTAGTCTGTATTGCTAGTAGTTACCATCTATTGCTATCAGTTAGTCTGTATTGGTAGCACTTAACATCTATCGCTAACAGTTAGTCTATATTGCTAGCGGTTACCATCTATCACTAATAGTTAGTCTGTATTTCTAGCAGTTAGCCTCTTTTCCTAACAGTTATTAACAGTTAGCCTGTACTACTAGCAGTTAGCATAGCAGCAGTCCAGGTGTGTTCACCTCTGGAGTCCCAGTCGATGTGAGTGATGTAGCTTCCAGCCCCTTTACAGACGCCGACTCTCTTACTGGTCAGGACGTTGTAGATGTCCACAAAGGAATCATGTGAAGCCACAGCCAGGTACTTCCCTGCATCTGAAACACAGACCACAGTCTTCAGCGACTGACCAATCACCTTCATCGTTCCTACCTCTGAGATGGTGAGTTCAGGCACCTTGGGAGAACCGGATGTCTGAGATGAGCTCCCTGCGGTGGTGGAAGGTCACCATGTCCTCCAGCGTGTCGGCGTTCACCACCAGGAAGCTGCCGTCATTCAGACCGACAGCCAGAGCTTTACCGTCAGGAGAGAAGGCACAGCACCGCCCCCCTGACAGGTGACACAGGTAATAATAACGACATTTAATTACTAATTTATACTGTATTGATTCCTGCTGTTTGACCTGTCCTTCCATTCACACATAGGTGCTTGCAGCCATGGACATGGAGGGAGGTGAACCTGGGATCCAAGCTGCACCTAACCATTACATCATAGAACCACAGATCAAGTACTTACTGGATCTTTACTCATCTTACCTTTCTTGAGTTTGCGGACGGCAACCATGCGGTGATTGGCTGACAGCTCCCAGATCCTCAGAGTTTTGTCATCACTGACGGTGGCACAGACAGGAAGTAGAGGGTGAGCCGCCAATCCCCACACCTCACCCTCCATGTGACCCTGAACACAATGCATCACACACACACAGGTTTACGACGGTATCTGTGGACAATCAAGTCATCCAGATAAGACAGCTGATGATGTTGGAGGGGTTTGTGCATCTCTGTGACTCAGGGAACCGTCAGCACAGCATAAGTGAAGGCAACTCGTTCCAGGAGAGTCTCGATTTATGCTTCTGGAAAAGATCTACTGGGTTCCTACACTGGTGTTTATACTGGTGTGTTGGATGCAAATACTTAGGCTGTACCTAGCATAGATAGATTGTACATAGTGTACCTTGTGTAGTGTACCTTGGCTGTAATAGTGTACCAAGGCTATAACTAGCATACTTGGCATGTACCTAGTGTACCTAGGCCATATCTAGCATATCTAGCATACCTAGGGTATACCCAGCATACATAAGTTATATACCTTGCATAGTATATCTAGGCCATACCTAGCGTGTACCTAGGCTGTATCTAGCATACGTGGCATATCTCACATATCTAAAGTGTACTTAGCATATTAAACGTACCTGGAGTGCATCTAGTATATCTAGCATTTCTAACGTACCTAGAGTGTACCTAGCATATCTAGCATAGCTAACGTACCTAGAGTGTACCTCGCATAGCGTATTTAGGCTATACATAGTGTACCTTGTCTTTATCTAGCATGTACCCTAGGCTGTACCTATCATATCCACATAACCCAGGGTGTACCTAGCATACATAGGTTGTACCTTGTGTAGTGTATCTAGGCTATACATCATGTACCTACTATAGCTGGCATATCCAGTGTACCTAGGGTGTACCTAGCATAGTTTGCGCACGTAGGCTGTTCTTAGCGTACCTCTCCCATAGCTAGTGTTCCTAGCGTACCTAGAACATAGCTCAGACTGTGAACTCTAGAGTCAAACCCTTAGAGTCGAGGTTGGACTGGTTTACTAGGATTGCCATTTTAAAAAGTTCACGCTAGGGTGTCGACACCAACTCTCAGACTTTTTCTCTGAACGTCTGACCTGAACCAGCAGGGTCATCGGGCCGCTCTTGTCGATCTCCAGGATTTCTCCGTTCTTCGTTCCCAGCAGGATGTGTCCATGACCCAGAGTGATCGCTCTGATGGATGGGTTGTCCTCCAGCAGCAATCCTGCACAGAAGAAGACAAACGTAAGATGCCACAGAAAAAAGTTCAGACCTGAAATAGTCCAGAGTCGTGTCTAAATCTGTCTGAATCGTGGTCGAAGGTGAGTCTGTGAAACCTTTAGAGGACGGGGACAGGGCGGCTCTCTTGATAGCGTATGTCTTCAAACACCTCTCAAACATGTCGTCCCAGAGCTCCACGATTCCGTCCTTGCCACCCGTCACAAAACCCTGGACAGTGAACGCAGCACGGGTAAGCAGAACGTTATCACATTTATAGATGGATGAGTGATGGATGGTAGAGGACCTTGTCCAGGGAGCACATGGCGAACACAGGACCGTCGTGGGCCTTGATGGTCTTGATGAGTGTCGTGTCTCTCCAGATGTAGACGTCTCCGTTGGTGGCTCCAGAGAAGACCAGGTCCTCAGACCGTCCGTAACTCGCCGACATCATGGTCTCCTGCTTCCCTAGGTTGCCAAAGATACCTCGTTTGAAGGTCAGACCTCCTCCTGGAAGGATGGGAACAAACATCCGTCATGTAAACATCTACAGTGGCACGTCTGGTATGTTCCAGGTCAACATCAAGAGAAGAAAACGTCTGTCGACCTGAATGCTGCCAGAACTTGATGTGCTTCATGCCCACCGTCACCAGTTTGTCCATCCTGAAGGGATTACTCTTCACCACAAAGATCTTATCTTTATGGCCCCTGCAGGAGAGACAAGTCTCATTAGTTTAAACTCGAACAACTAATCAATGAACATGTGTTTCAGATTAGATCAGCATCAGATTCAGATGCTGTAGTTCATCTGATGAGAAGATAACTCTAACAGTAGTAACCAGACTGAAAAGAAATTTGGATTTGGGTGCTTCATCTGGGTGCCAGTGAATGTTTAATTAGCTTAGCCCCATTAGCTCTATTGCAACAAGGGACGTAACACCTGGAATTTGATTAAACATCTGATGACACATAGCATTTTATTTAAAAACTGAGAAATGTACTATCTCTACACAGACTCCACCCCACTGCTATGGAAATTATGACAGTTTGTTGTGAATTTTATTTTATATTGGTTCATTTATTTCCTAGTCTTAGTGGTATTAATGTTATTTAAATATGTTTCTATTCTTGAAGTGTTGTTTTAAAAGTGCCAGTTTGGCACCAGGATCAGATAAAACCTCAACGATACCCATCCCTAGATCCAGGTGAGTCTACCTGGCCTTGGCCAGTCTCTCTCCTTTCTTCCAGTCCCAGATGACGATGGAGTGAAACTCATCAATTCCCACTGAGATCAAACTCTTCCCGTCCACTGGGAGACAAACAAGAGACACAGAGACAAGGGTGGTAATTTAGAAATGACAATAATGTTTAGATGGTGTTGAAGACCTATACTTTTACAAAGTATAGGTTACAAATTTTGGGATGACCAATAACCAATGACGTGTACCTGTAAAGTCCAGGGCACACACTCCTTTGCTGTGATGTCCTTTAAGGAGCGACAAACACTTGAGAGTCTGGATGTCCCAAACATGGACAGCCGGGTCTCTGCCCACCTGAACACACAGAACCAATCAGAATCAGTCTCCATCTGACAGTGCCGCTCTGCTCTGATTGGTCGGACATACCTGTGCAGACGCCACGTAGTCTTTTAGCGGGTGGACGGCGAGGCTGAGGATGTCATCGTCGTGTCCGAGGTAAAACCTTTGACTGTGCTGCATCCGGTTGTAGACAACGGCGACGGCGGCCACGTGGTACACCACCTCCCCCGTCTGACTGTAGAACAGGTTGTTACGACAGTCGAAACCCCGGTACCTGCACAGCCCCGCCACAATAAAGGTCAGATGACTGAAGTTTTCACGTTTGGTTTCACTTTTAGAGATCGGCTTCTGTTTTTACCCATGAACAAACTGCAGGCGAAGCCCCTCCTCTGGAGCTTTCTGTCTTTTCAATGAACCAATCAGTTTCTTCCGGAGCTGCGGCAAGTCCTCCTTATACACCTGCACACAGAGACAGGTGAGTCAGACAGTCAGACAATTCTCTGTCAACAGACTCCTGTGTTTGGTTGTTTCCTGGTCACCTGACGTTCGTAGCTGGTCTGAGCTTCCTGTTCGATGTCTGAGTCAAGTTCTGGGACATCGGACAAGTCTGAGTCGGACTCACCGCTGTTGGAGTCGGCGTAACCCTCTGAAGACACAAACCAGGAAAATACTTGTTACGAGATAGCTACACCTAGTTTTTAGATGATCTCAGCTATAGCGGTAAATTGTATTTTGTGGTGATGTAGGGGTATGAACGAAGTGTCCTTTTTTATTTTTGCTTGCACTGGATAAATCCTGGTAAAACCTGGTTTATATATCAACGTTCAGTGGTACTTGTTGGTGTTACCTTGGAGCAGCGGCTCCAGAACACCGTTCATGACACCCTCAGGTAAAAACCTCCACTGGAAGACGGCGTGGTCGGCGCCACCAGTGCTGACGACCCACTGCAGATCGTTGGACCAGCGAACGTTGGTAACGTGGGCAGAGTGACCGATATACTTCTTGAATTTGGCTCCTGAAATAAAAAAAATGCAACAAGAATCCAGTTAAAGATGAGTTATCAAACTTCTGTAAGAGAATAAAATTTAATGGATCAATCCCCCACACGTCCTGTTTTCATTACAAACATTTTGCTACTAGGAACTAAACTCTGACCCCGATTCCTCTTGGCAAAATTGAGGTATAGTTCCTGTAGCGTAACAGAAATCACAGACCTTTCTTGAGACAGGGGAACCTGAAGAGTTTTACGAGGCCGAGGTCATCGCCAGTCACCAGCACCGCACTGCTGTAGTTAGCATCCACAGAGTTCACATTGATGATGTTGGAGTATTTGGGCCAGATACCATTCACCTCCGGTCCAACAACACCGGTCCAGGTCATCCAGTGGATCCCCTTGGCCTCCTCTTTAGGGATCAGCTTCCCCGCTGAAAGGAAAAGCAATGAGATAGGTGAGTCACCCAGTCATGACAGGTGGGTCGCAGGTCTAGTGCCATTCTAAAGGTAGGTCTTTTGTTCTCTTGCCAGGTAAGACAGTTAAATCCAAGTCTCGTTACAGATCTGGACAGGTAAGTCAAGTCCCAAATGTAGGTAGGTGAGTCTCAGCACATGTTAAGTCCCAAGTCCAGACCAAAACGCAGACACGCTAATGTCTAGTCCTAGGTCTAGAACAAAACATGGACACCCTAAAGTCTAGTCAATACCCTGAAGTCCTCTACTAGGTCTAGACCCTCATCCATCCAGACCAGTACCTGGCATCCTGTAGAAGAGTCGCTCTCCGGCGCCGTCATTGGTTTGCAGGAAGCGGCTGTCGACTGACCAGTCCAGGTGGGTGATGAAGGAGGTGGAGCGGCAGCACTCCCCCACCTTCTTATAGCGCTGGGCGACGGCGTAGACGTCCACCAACCCGTCATTGGACCCCACGGCCAGAAAGGAACCGTCTGGAGAGAACTTCAGCTCGTGGATCACTTCCTTTCTGTCCTTGATGTGCACAACCTCCGTCATGTCCCTGAAGAAAAACGTCGATTACCTCGTGATCTCCAGTTCAAACGTCCACAAATAAAATAGCATCAACTAATGATCATTGTGAAACTCATTGATCACCTGACACGGAGCACGGTGAACGACCCATCTTTCATCCCCAGAGCCAACTGAGAACCGTCGTTGTTGAAGGAGACACTTCGGACCGACTCTTCCATGTTACAGCGAGCTAGAAGGGTGTGGTCAGGGAGACTCCACAGCCTATGAGACGAACAGGCGAGACAGAGTGGTGAGAGACAGATGAGACAGACAGACGAGAGACAGACAGGTGAGGGTTAATCAGACCTGACGGAGTGGTCGTCACTTCCGGTGACGGCCACCGGCTGCTTGGGGTGCAGGTCCAGAGCCCAGAGTTCTCCTTCACTGTGTCCCTGCATCAACAGAACCGGTTTGTCCCGGTCTCGGACCATCACTTCAAAGATCTCGCTGTCCTGAGTCCCCGCCAGAATCCGGTCGGCCTTCCAGCAAACGCTGCGTATTGACAGACCTGCAACAGGAAACACATCCTCAGACCGGGACCGGTGGACGTCCAGGTATGTCAGCCTCTCCCTGTCCCACAAGACACCCGTGTCCCAGGGGACGTCCAGACCTTTGTAGCCCTGCTCGGCTTCTCTCAGGTCAATCTTGGTGATGGGTTTGAAGTCGACGTCCCACAGTCGGATGCAGCCGTCTCGTCCTCCAGTGGCGAATCCCTCCTCACAGGCGTGCATGCTGAAGATCCCCGCCTGGACAGAGATGTCCCATCAACTCAAGACAAGTCAAAGTTCATTGGATTAAAGTACATTTAAAAACATCCTCAGTCGAACTAAAGTGTGTAGAAGCACACCAAAGCACAAAACTCCTCCACCCCTACGCCCAGTCATGGTCCCTGTGGTCCATAGACAAGGACCTACTTTCTGAAAACCTTTGTGGATAGGGCCTTCTGTGCAACTGCCCCTACCCTATGGAACAATTTACCACATCACATCCATTCTGCCTCCTCTGAAGTTCAAATATCACCTGAAAAAACACCTCTGCTCTATGACCTGCTCACCTTTATATATATATATATATATATATATCAACAATCCCCATCAATGCGAAACAAATAAATATGAGCTAAAATAGGCGATAAAACATCAAATAAAACAAAGTAAAAGTGATAATAAACTGATTCATAAATTCAAGATATCCTGCTCAACTTGGCCAGCGAGAAGAAATGGGTTTTCAATAATGATTTAAAATTCTCCAAACTCTGGGCGGCTTTGATATGAAAAGGTCGGCTGGTCCAGAGTCCAGAGTTTAGGGACCACTACCGAAAAGACTCTTATCACCTCCGGTACTGAACCTGGATTTGTAGGAGGTCCAGTAGCAGCTGGTCTGTTGATCTCAGAGCTCTGGCTGGAAGTAGTTCAGATGAATAAGATGGTGCTCAGCCTTTAAGATTCTTAGGGCCTCATTTACTAATATCCCAAATAAGAGGTGCTAAATCGCATCCACGCGGTTATAGATTGCACGTGTTGTTGGTTTGTGTGTTGCTATGATTGTATGCACCATGGAATTGGAGGTGCTAGTGCAAGAGGCAAATAAGAATATTTTGGAGTTACATAAAGAAATATTAACATAACCAAGGGTAACGCAATATGGGAGGCAAGGTCAGTATTCTGGGTAAACAAGAAACTGGATGAAATTAAGTAGAGATTGCAACACACAAGAATAAGAACAAAAAAGGAAAAAGTGTCTCATAATAAAACCTCAGCAAATAAAACAAGTGGCTCCAAAGTGACATTGCTGAGTAGGTGATATGTCCCAATGATTTTTGCTTCTGTCATTCCAAAAATGTTGACGTGAGCAGAAAAGATTTGTTCTCTCCGTTGTCTTTCTCCTCCTAACAACAATAACCTCCGCTGTGTCAGTTAAGACTTTCCAACGCGCTAAATATAGGCACAAAAAACTGTCACCGCAATCCCTTTCGGTTTTGGTAAATCACGGTGCGTACACTAAATAATCTATTTGCATCTTCTCCCCCCAATATTTTCTTTGTGTCTGCATATTCATTAAAAGCCAAACGCATTAACTGCACCGCGCTTGTTATTTTGCCCATTTGACAGACGCAACTCTTAGTAGATCAGCTTCAAGTAAATCAAGCCCTGAAAAAACAAGTAATACAATTTTAAAGTGAATCCTAAAATGGACATTAGGCCAGTGTAGGGAGGCTAGTACCAGTGACCCCAGAGCCTAGGGACACAAAGACCGATAATGAATGTGTTACCCCGTGAGCAGCCTGGACGGTCCGGATCAAACTGACTCCTCTCCAGACGTAGACGTCTCCGTTCAAAGCGCCGGAGTACGTCAGCTCGTCTTTGGCTGCGGAGACACACAGGATGGTCTGGAGGTCCCCCGTCTTCCCAAAGATCCCTCGCTTCGGGGTCAGAGCGTTCCCACATAGTGTCCAGAACTACAGAGACCGGACAGGGAAGACAGACAGGTCCAAGTGACCGACATCCGGAAACCCCGGCGGTGTGAGGTGTTTATTGTGTTCATTGTGATCCCTGTTAGCTGCTGTACATCAGCCGCTAATCTTCCTGGGGTTGTGTTCCTGGATACTTGTCTGTGTCTCACCTTGATGTGTTTGACTCCACAGCTGACCAACCGACAGGACTGGACTGGGTCCCAGCAAATGTCAAAGATCTGTGGGTTGTGAAATTAATTAGGTGGGTAGGTAGAGAGGGAGGGAGGTACACTACAGGCCAAACGTTTGGAAGCAACTTCACGTTTCTGTTCACAACGTCTTCCTTAAACACCAGCATGAGTTTGTATTTACTCCATGATCAGACTTTGTTTTTATTGATTTCATTTTCCTTGGTTAACCTGATGAATAAATGCCAGCAAAAGAAAAGAAGAAGGGCTTAGTTTTAGTGAGAGAAGATTTGTGAGAGTCACAACTTTAGTGCAAAAGTAAAAGAAAAAATCACAGTTTACATTATTCACTTCATTAACTCTTTGGTTTTTGAGAGTCTTCACACAAATATCTCTTGTGGAACGAATGCCTCGTATATGTCATGATGTTGTTTAAGCAAAGTCTAAGCAAGAAAAGCTCAAATACCTGATAATTACAGTAAAAATGTCGTCTTATATATAATAACCAATGAAACTATGATCTTTTATGTACAAATCTGACCTTGCTTCCAAACTTTTGGCCTGTAGCGTAGGTAATTAGGTCTTTGTTGTCACTCAAAAATACACCAACTGGGGAACACACGTGAACGACATTTCGTTGCAAATGGCTCAGCAATGCTTAACGCTTAAGCAACAAGTTCTTACAAACTGAATAAAAGTGTCTAGAAGCCAACAATTAACAGTAATGAGTTGTGTGAGAATAAGAACACTGCACCGGAGGATTGTCAAACTAAAGCAGCTGAATGCTCATGGGGGAGGAGTCCTACTCTGTCCGAGTGTCCCGTCGCCGAGGCCAGGACTCGTCCTCTTCTCCAGTCCCAAACGGACACCGTGTTCTTGGCGTCCAAACCGACCGAGGCCAGTCGCTACGGCAACAGACACCAGACAGAAAACTTTACTCAGAGGCTCAAAGAGGCTCAACGTAAACCACAGAACCACAGAATGGGAGTTCCTCAGGGAAGCATCATGGGCCCACATGTGTTTACCAACATACGGAGTTTATAAATTCATGGTAGACTAGCTTAGCACAAACACTGGAAGCAGAGGGACGCTAAGCTAGCAGTTTCTTTTGCCTTGTTTTCTGTAAGAGAAGTTGGCTCATGTGTTTATTAGTGTCTGCATTAAAGAAACATTAGTTGTGGATTTGTCTCTTTTTGTGGTTGTTTTGTGCCTTTTGTGGTTGTTGTTGTTGTGTCTTTGGTGTTAATTTGTGTCTCTTTGTAGTTGTTTTTTTTTTTGCCTTTTTGGTTTTGTTTTGTCTCTGTGGTTTTGTCTTATTTTTTGTGGCTGTTTTGCGCCTCTTTGTAGTTGCTGTGTCTCTTTGTGGTTGTTTTGTCTTTTTTGTGGTTGTTGTTGTGTCTTTGGTGTTGTTTTGTGTCTCTGTGTAGTTGTTTTTTTTGCCTTTTTGGTTTTGTTTTGTCTCTTTGTGGTTTTGTCTCATTTTTTGTGGTTGTTTTGTGTCTGTTTGTAGTTGCTGTTTTGCGTCTCTTTGTAGTTGCTGTGTCTCTTTGTGGTTGTTTTGTCTTTTTTGTGGTTGTTGTTGTGTCTTTGGTGTTGTTTTGTGTCTCTGTGTAGTTGTTTTTTTTTGCCTTATTGGTTTTGTTTTGTCTCTTTGTGGTTTTGTCTCATTTTTTGTGGTTGTTTTGTGTCTGTTTGTGGTTGTTTTGTGTCTGTTTGTAGTTGCTGTTTTGCGTCTCTTTGTAGTTGCTGTGTCTCTTTGTGGTTGTTTTGTCTTTTTTGTGGTTGTTTTGTGTCTCTTTGTGGTTGTTATGTGTATGTTTGTGGTTGTTGTGACATCATGAAGGGGCGTGGTCCTACCTGTCCATCAGAGTCGAAGGCGAGACAGGCTACTCCGTGGGTATGGACGTCTCTCAGGATGGAGACAGTCTGCATGGCGTAGGTGTCCCAGATACAGATGTACGGGTCTTTGCCGACCTGACCTGTGGCCACCTGGATCTTATCTGGATGGATGGCCAGACTGGGACACAGGAACAGAGACAGAGATGGAGACAAAGACAAAGACAGACAGACATAGAGACAAAGACAGAGACGCTGATCAGTCCTGTACTAAATGCTGAGTTCAGAGACAGCTGCTGACAGATGTGAGCTGAGCTGTGATTGGCTGACGCAGCGTTTAAATAATAAACACACGCGTTTCCATCCTGGTCCTTCAACAGGTCTGAGACCACGTCATTATGGTGGTTCCCAACCTCAGGTCCTGGTCCCTGGAAAAGGTCACCAGGTGGATGTGAGGGGTCAGGTTTAAAAGTTCAAATTTTTGGTTCTGGTAATCCAAACGGAGCGTGTGACGGAGACTCTGAGAAAAGGCCCCGCCGCCAAATACGTAACTACAGCCCTGATTACCCGCCTTATTTTGTCTTCACTCTAACTCACAGTTCAGGCTTCTGCGTTAAGTTGACGCAGTGTCATAGCTGAACATATGTTAGTCTGGGGTTCTGGTAGCACTTGGGCTAACGCATTAGCTTCCCTCCTACTCAGCCACTGTCCTGTGTCTGTTCTCAGTAGCAGCAACATTGTAAATAAGAAGCAGTCAACTCTCCTCTCGTTGGACAATGTCAACAAGTTAGTTCGTCTTAGTAGCAACGGGGACACATTAATGTGGACAAATGTTGGTTTAAAAAAAATAGACACAAAAAGTTGTTTAGTTGAAAATGCACTAATAATAATATTATAAAGGATGATTTACCATCCACACCCACTCACCTGATGATGTCATCATTGTGCCCCAGGTAGAACTTCTGGGTGTGCTCCCGGGTGTTGTAGACCACACCAACCCCTGCCACGAAGTACACCACCTCTTTACCGGCGGTGTAGAACAGGTTGTTGCGGCACTGGTGGCCCCTGTAGCCGTGGATCCACTCCAGCCGGAGCTGGCACCGAGGAGCCGTTTTATCGGACATGATAAATCTGGAAACGTCCCAGTGCAGGAAGTCTGATGAGTCCCCAGCAGGGGAACAGTCTGCTGCTGCTAATGCAGCTGGAAGCTGTAGTCCATCACTGTAGTCCCTTTAGTAACTACACTTCCCATAATTCCACACGGCTAGCTAAGGACAGCCAAGTAGCACAAACCGAGCAGGACATTCATGTCTTTTAATTTTTTTTTTTTTTTGAGAATGAGATCTGGTAACTTTAGCTCAGCTTTTTGTTTCTGGGACAAACATTTTAATTAGAAATATAATAATTTTAAAATATTTTTAAAACATGTCTAGTGGAATACGACATGATAAATGATAAGATAATAAGAATATATCTATTTTATCTAATCTAAAAAAAAAAAAAAAGTAAATTCAAACTGTTTTCTTGTACTGTAATTTTAGATATTGTTGATATTGTGTTCTGTCATAATATTATTTTTCTATATTAATATTTAGCCAGATCCTTTTATTAATTATTATTTTATTTGGCAGACCAGGTTTTAATGCAGGACCGTGATTTTAAGGTTTATCTCTTCATAGAGGAGTAAATTAATTAATTGATGACGGAGTCGTTGACAGCAGCAGCAGAAGGAAGGTCAGCGCCTCTCATTCAGACCTCCGTTAATAAAACCTCTGATTTAATTCCTCCGGTTGAGGCTGAAACCACCGGAGATCCCTCCGCCGTCTCTCCGCCGTTTCCAGCTCAAATCCGGGAGATTACGACGCCGATTTATCTCCGTCCTTCTGCCTCCGAGCGGCGGACGAACCCGGATCCGACACCGACCGCACCTGCCGCCGCAGACCGGCAAACGGAGACCCGCAGCACCTCCCCGGTTCGCAAACAGCCCGTAAAACCCAGAAAAAAACCGATGGAGGAGAGATGGAGTACCGGAGTAACGGGAATCCCAGAGATCACCGACCGCGTCAAGGCGGAAACCGCGTGTACGTCCACGTCCTCTCTTATATTTCAAAATAAAAGCCCCCCTCTTTGTGGCTGATTTGTATTAATCAGAATCAGAATCTCCTTATTGGCCAAATGTACAATGTACTCATGAATTTTACCTGGTGTAAATAAAAGTTAAATTAGAGAGGAAAAAAAGAAAGATATATACAATTTAGACAAGTTGAAAAAAATGGACATATTCAGCGAGTAGGCCAACTGACTAAATGTCTTTTTTAACTTAAGTATTGACTATAACTCGTTTTCAACCTCAGTAAAAGCTCTACATACACTACCAGGCCTAAAAAAGGTCACCCACAAGATTGGATGGAAAAGAAAAGGAGGAAAGGAGGAAAAACACATTAAGCAAACACTCAAGGTGTGTTGATATCCCTACTGGGCTTTATCAAATAAAAATAAATAAATAAATAAATAAATAAAAGATATTCCAAAGAGGACAAGGAGTAGTACAACAAGAGGAAGAACATCATCATCCTCTATGTAGCTGGTGTATCAGAGAAACTCAGGAAATTTTCAGGAAAAAAAGCAAGTTTATTTTAAAACCAATAATACACTTAGACAAAACTGGTCCATCCCCAAACACCATAAACAACAACACATGTAGTATATGATGTTCAATGCAATGAGGAATGTACAGGCTTGTACACTGGGGGAAGCAAATAACAAGATATGCATGTAGGACAGCCAGCTCATCAGGGAATGATTCCACCTACACCTGATGGTACAAAGGACACTTCTTTGAAGAGACGACAACGTTCAGATGTTAGCCAGAGAAGACAAATGGTTTGAAAGAGGATTAAAGTACGCTGTCTGTCAGATTGGGAAAAACCTTCTCTAAACGGAGGAGGTGGATTTATATGATCTGCCATCATTTACAATACAGTCTTAACTAATGTCCCTAAGATGTTTGGGTTCTGGAGCCATTGTTTAGTTGGGTTAATAGGTTGTTCAAGAACCGAGACACTACTCATTACATCAGTTAAGGGTAAATAACTTCTTTCCAAAAATCACAGTGATCTTTGTAGCATAGTTATTAAACAAAATATCTAAAGGTCTATTGTTGTTTACACGATTTATGTAATTACACGATTTAACAGTCTACGCATGTATAAACCCCTGAGGTTCTTTCGTAAGAATCGTAAAAAGAATCACGTCACCGTGTGACGATAATCGGGTTTTTATTTTGAAGGCCACAGCCCTGACTTCCGGTCTCGTTTTAACTCACCTGCGCGAGCTTCCCGCCTGTGTTAGAGCAGGTGCGGCCTCGTGAGGTCTGCGCTTGTAGCCGCGGTGCAATCTGGGGATGGTAGTGTTTTGAGCTAGAAGCTATCAGGAGACCAACCAGGTGGATATAAACAAGGGAAGTAGATTCATTTTCACGGCGATTTCGTTTTTTTTTTTTTTTTAATCATTTGTTTTTTAAATTAACTCATTTTAATTCACTTATTTCATAATACCTATTGAAATAATAATTGTTGTAAATATTGTGTATATAGTATATTGTGATTTGATCTATTTTTATTTTACTTTTTTGTTATATGTTATGCATGGTGTCCAGTGCCTGAGGGTTGCTACTGCAATACGGCCAAATTTCCAAGTTTGGGATAAAAAAACCATCTACCATTTTAATTCAGTACTCCTTGTAATCATTCTAATGCATGTTATTAGCTTCATTTCATTTTAGCTTCCCAACTGTAAACATGGCCGCCTGGTGGCAATGCAGACCAAAAGCTCCGCCCCCTCCATGCTAGCAAATGGGTACATTTAAATTGTATAATCCAAATGCTTCAAATACCACTTAAAACTTAATGTTTTTATTTATAACTAAGCTATAGCTAGCAAGACATGACACGACCAGAACAACATGGCTACATATTTAGCTTCACATCGTCCATCTTAATTTACAGTGTTGGCATAAAAGAAGAGCAGTAAGCGAAAGATTAAAGTTTAAAAGCTTTAATGACATCGCACATATTTGACAGAGAAAGAGAAGAGAAGTCTACAGGTGCAGTTTCATACATGAGTTAAGCTTTTATGATCTAACATCTGTTTAAATATTCAGCCTTAAACAGCTTCTTCTTCATTCCTATAGATGCAGGTCTGATTGTGCAGTAAGATGGCGTTAACTTCCATACATGTCGGATACGATAGATATACAGTGAAGCAACACGAGTATCAAAGAACGCAGCGCAGTGCCGACGACAAGCAAGCAGCCTTCGTTAGTCTGGAGCTCCACTTCCTGCTGTTTGCAGGACCACCTTCATTATTCACACTGAGCTTCGTTATCTGGAGCAGAAAACTGAGATCGAACTGAGACAAAATTAAAGAAGAACTTCAGGTGAGTTTTCAGGCGACGGTCTGACGAAGCATGCAGGTTTCTACATCACACTCCTCCTCGACT
Organism: Mugil cephalus; assembly: GCF_022458985.1. Lineage (NCBI taxonomy): Eukaryota > Metazoa > Chordata > Actinopteri > Mugiliformes > Mugilidae > Mugil > Mugil cephalus. The sequence goes on from NC_061771.1 coordinate 30,525,505, forward strand.
AATGGAAAAACGGCCTCAGAGCAGCGGAAGACAAAAAGGCAGAAACAATAATTAAAAACTAACTGTTGGTCCAATTTCTCGACGGCAGAATGAGAGGACGTCTCTGAGGACGAGCTTAAAAAAATAACCTGAAAGGTAGAAAAATAATAAACGAGTGTGGTCCCCGGAGACGACGAACCGATAGCCGTTTATCGTCTGCAAACAAAAAACATACCAGAATGGCGTTTAGGATGCCGTGACCACCACCAGATGGCGCCATTCACATGGAATTTACATAGTTTAAAGACAGCTAAAGACCTTCAGATGTAGAATGAAGAAGAAGAAGAATTAGAAGAAGAAGAATAGACCAACCAGGGGAACACAGGTTTAAATGTTGAATAATTTGCAGACGATGAACCGCTGTTACGTCACGACTGAAACTCTCTCGCTCTCTGGTGTTTACATTCGACCTGAGCGACAACTTCCTGTCACATGACGACCACAACATAAAAAACAAGAAAAGTAAATAATAAACGGCCCAACGCAGCGCTCTGGTGAAACTCTGCTGAGCTATTTTTTGTTGTTTTTTTTGTTTTTTTTCCTCAGGAGTCAACCTCTGCTCCGCTTCTTTTAAGAGGTCGGCCATGACGGCGGACCGCCCTCCGTCCAGACCTTCGCCGAAGAAGAATCTGAAGTTGAGTGGATTCATGGATGGAAGGTGTTGAGGAGCCAATGAGTGACTGGTTTGTTTGAGCAGGAAGAGTCGGAGGTTGACGGCTGGGGAAAAAAAAAGTTAAAAGTCGTCTTCATGGAGCTAAAACCTGAAGCAGATTCCAGTTCTGAGTTTCCAGTTGAAGGAGATGAGATGACGCGTTTGGATTCGTTGGGTTTCACCAAAGCGCCGCGTGAGTCACCTTCTACTGTTTCTTCTTGCTGAACAGACTGAAGCGTTTTTCCTTGTCCTTCTCTTTGTCCTTCTCCCTCTTGCCGGGACTCGACTCGGTGGCGAGCGTGACAGTGGCCGGGAGCGTCTGAGCCCGTCCCGACGCTGGAGTGCCTGGGTTGCTGACCTGGACGTCGGAGGGGCGGTCGGCAGCGCTGGAGTTCAAGATGGCCTGGATCCAGGTACTCATCTCCTCCTGCAGGGGGCGACACCGGGTCAGAAACTCACAACAACTCAGATTTAACCTCCTGAGACCCTGCGTCCTCATACGGGGACATGAGGTTTTAGTTTTTATGTGGCAGCTTATTCTGATTCATTTAGACCTGTTGTCCTCATAAGTGGAAGCATAGTAAAGGGTCAATAAGTTCATTCATTCTACAGTCGATCACAAGTGGAGAAGGCTCGGAACCTCATCATGTTCTACAGTTGAAACCTTTTTGCTTATGCTCTTTAACGTTTCTAGTTTGATAGGACACTTGCTTAGTATTCACATGCCGATAGTTGGATTCATTTACTTCCATTCATTTACCACGTTGGTCATTACCAACGGATGAACCATTTGGTATTAACGAGGGTAAAATGGCTTTCATGAGCTTTCATCAGTTTCTGGGATTGATCTCACCCTAGGAGTCTTTACCAGGATCTACTCTGAGGGAAATTATTAGAAAACATCAAGAATTTTCTTATAAGTTGGCCACTAGGAGCAGCTCTTTGAATCTTTAGGTCCACGGGCCCTGGATTCTACTGGAAGACAGGAATTAGACTCACTTCATCTTTGGCTTGGAACAGATACTCGTTTCCATCAGCGACTCTGAAAGAGAAGAGACGGAGAAGATGAAGATGAGGAGGACGCATCAGCTGGAGAACGTCACCCCTGCCTTGACTTCCTGTTCAGACCTATCTACCTGAGTTTGAAGACGTGCTTCTTCTTCTTGTATTCCGAGGCCACGTCACACAAGGCGTCCTTCAGGGAGACGGGGAGCTCGCCGTGGTACGGGATGCCCTGACCCGCCGCCTTGCTGTCCTTGTAGAAACCCATCTCATGGTTGTTGATGACACAGTACACGTTGTGCCACGACCTGCCAACCATAGAGCAGTGTTGATTGACCATTCACAATCATTCACAGTCACACCTAGGGTCAATTTAGAGTCAGCAATCAGCCTAATGAGCATGTCTTTGGAAGTGGGAGCATAAAAAACGTTTTTTATTGTAAAATGTGGAAGTTAAATAACTGATGGCGAAGGGGTGGGACTAGATACCGTAATGTCCGGATTAAAAGCCGCTACTTTTTTCACATGCTTTGAACACTTAATCAATGATGCGGCAAATTTATGTATTTTTTTTTTGTTTTTTTTAACACACTAACAAGCTTCATCCCGCCAAAACATTTAGCCTCATCACATCAGACCAATGAAACTACCGAACAGGTCACAGTGGACCAATGAACCTGAGAGAGTACCTGTTGGAGGCCTTCTTGTTGTGGCCCTCCCACTCGTGTTTGCGGTGCAGGAATCCCTCCTGCAGCGGGGGCGACTCCTGGTTCTTGGTGGGCAGCGTGGACGACTGGCTGCCCTTACTCTTCCGGCCCGAGGTCGGCGAGGGGGCGGGGCTTGTCTCCTTGGAGCTACGCTCGGCGACGCCGTTCACCAGATCTCCTTCCTCTGCGCCGTCCTGGGGAGATCAACGGTCTTTTAACCAGCGTCACTCAGTCAAACAACAAGGACTGTGGTGTTTATCAGGGCTCCCAAGTTTCACGCTACACCGGACGCAAGATAATTATCGTATTTGTACGATCAACAATTCCAAAAATCTCATAATGTACGACAATTTGACCCCTCCCCCCCGATTTAATATTAGCAAACACAGTGTTGTTAGTTTGTCTAAAGGTAAAACTATCATTATAAGCTATATTATACATGTTTTATGGAAACAGATGGTTCTGATCGAGTATCTACGATAATTTTCCTCAAAATCCAATAATTTGTCATTAACCATCTGGCAAGACTGATCGTGCGACTGTGTCACTGTGAAGCATGGTGAAGATGGAAAGGTCCAAAAATTAAGACCTTCAGACCAAACAAAAGATGTTGTGTCGGATGTTTGGGTTTTTATTTTTGGTTTTAAAAAAATCTGACATTAATGTCATTAATTAGATTAATATACTGATATATTATCTTCAAACACACTTCACCCTCGCCACACGCACAAAAAAACTCCATATAAATATGAACCCTGTATAATATGAGGGTCAGCACACAATAGTACCCGCCACAGGAAACAACAATTTCTTCTTATTTCTTAATATTTTATCAATTCCCTGTCAAACAACTGACATCAAATTCAGTTGTTATCATTTTGTTTTATTTCCTTCTGTGGTCTTTTTTAACCTGCCCACACGATTTCACATCAACTATTCACCGCATGGTGACTTGCCTGATAGGATCAGAACCCCGGCTTCTAAATTTCATACATGGTCTTTACCACCATCTAGTGGCCTAATGGAGGCAGTACAGTTAATAAATAATAAATAAACATAATAAATAAAGACGACAACGCAGACGTCTCGTAGTGAAGACCAAAGGACGCAGTCTGGCTCACTCTGTGACAACTCCACCCAAACTCTAGGTGGCGCCGAGTTTTCTTTTTCTTTACCAGTCAGTTTAATTTTTGTTTCCACTTCCTGCTTCACTTTAAACAACGGTGGCTGAAACTTTTTCATCTGTATCTGCAAAGCTCCTCAGTTAAACTCACAGATTCCTTATTGATTCAAAACAATCGATTTGAAAATTGTGGAGATGGAGAAGAAGCCGTAAATACTAAAGAGGAAGCACGCGACTACTCTTGTTCTCTACGTCACTTAGTTACATTTCTGGGGAGGTGGACCTCAGCTTTATGCAACTGCCTATTAGCTTAGCATCTAGCATATCTTGGCGTAAACACAATCCTATGGAGGAAATGTCAATGTTTTTATGGAATCTATAATGTGCAGAATGATAGAATTTGATGAAGTCCAGGCTGAATAAAATTGTGTGTCTATCTATTTCGTAGAATATGTGAGTTTTGCGGTATTTCTGTGAACTCTCTGTCCAGGTCTAGTCAAGGAGTCGCTGCATGAGAGTTCAGTGGCATCTTCAAAATGAAAACACGTGCGTGTACTGACCCGAGGAGAGTCCTGGTCTGAGGGGAGTCCGTTCTGATTGATGGCGCTGGAACAGACAGAAACTAAAGTCACTTCTAACTCTCTCATTTCATCAGTTTCCGTCTCGTCTGGAGTTCTCACCTCTGCTGCTGCTCGGCCTCCTCCTGAACCACGGCGGGTTCTGGAGAAGGCGGCTTCCTCCTCCTCTCCTCCTCCTCCTGTAGCCTCCTCACCTCCAGCAGCTCCAGCTGGAAAACAAATGTGAAGAAAAACAGGTGTGAAGATGATAATCATCACCATCATCATCGTGGTCGTCGTCACCCCTCCCTCCCCGCTCACCGTGGTCAGCCTCTCTAGGGCCGAGAACCGTTCCTCCCAGGTGGCGGCCGACTTCTCGAAGGCCTCGTGGCGTTTGATGAGCTTCTCCACCTCGTCCACGCTCTGTCCCATCTCCCGACTGGACAGGTAGGGCTCCTGGCCCAGCAGCCAGGCCTCGGCCACGCCGGCGTCCCGGGAGAACTGGTGCACCTCCAGGACTGAGGGGGAGGAGGAGGGGTCAGAGAATGCCACATACAACACTAAGGCCACGTTTACAGGAACATGATTTTGGGGTGAAACCACATATTTGATCTCATTATTGAGATCAAACACCACGGAGATCCAGTGCGGTGCCAGAACACTTTAAGACCTGGATATTGACACTTGTTAGGTGGCTAGGGCACCTGACAAGGGTCAAGAAATAACAAATATAACAAACATGAAGTAGTTCTTACTGAGCCGGAGCCACTCCCATCGATCCTCCCACTTGTCAATCATCTCCTTCCTCTTGTCCGTCAGCTGCAGCAGCTTCTCTTTGATCTAGAAACGGGAAACAAATTTAGACTCAGCTGAACTTGACGTAAATCTTCCTCAAACCGGACTCTCTGCTCACTTCCTCGGAGGCGTAGTGTTTCCGGGCCAGCAGGGCTTTCCCCAGCTCGATGCAGGCCGTGAAGCTGTCGTTGCGGGCGTCGATCTCGGCCTTGATGCCCTGGTGGTTGTTCATCAGCAGCTCCACAGAGGAGACGTCCCTGAACACAACCAACCACAAGAAACCAGGTCAGCCCGGGAGACGCCAACCAACCAGTCAGACCCGCTCTGCTCAGTGGAGGGGGTGGGGGCACCTACCTGGGATTCTCCTGGGCCTCGATGAGCCGGATCACGTCGTCCATCCACAGCATCAGGTCTCGGACCATGCTGAAGAACCTGAACTTGTCCCCAGTGTCCAGGAGGCGGAGTCTGCGTCCGTCGCAGGCTTCCAGGAGGCTCCTCCAGGCCTCCAGCACCTCGCTCTCTCTGCGCTGGATGTCGTCCGCTTTGTCTCCGGCGTACGCCGACTGCAGGCGCACAGCGTCCTCCTGCAGCTGCCTCACCTGCCCCCGAACACGACAGAAGGTTCATTTAGGTAAGATGAGGTAATCCTTTAATTTATCCTACTGATCAAAGACTGTTTCACCATCACTGGACACTTTCTACTATCTGTAGTATCATCTGTAAATATAAAACCAACGTGTACCACAGCTCTTACATACCACACTATTTATGATACATGTATACACTTCTGGTTGGATGCTAAACTGAATTTCGTTGCTCTCTATCTGAACATGTGGTACTCTAATCTAATCTAATCTAATCTAATCTAATCTAATCTAATCTAATCTAATCTAATCTAGTCTAATGTAACTGACCTGTGTTCCCAGGGCCTGGATGTCGTGTTCGAAGGTGGTGTGCATCCTCTGCAACGTCTCCACCGTATTCTGGTCACGGCCGATCTCCTCTGGCAGTTTCTTCTGCTTGTCCACGATGCGTCCCAGGATCTCCTTGGCGTCGTGGTAGAACTTGTGGAGCTCGAAGGAGGCGGCGAGGATCTGCGTCCGGGTGTCGATGAGCTCCAGGAGGTCGGCCCAGGCCTCGTTCAGCCCGTCCTTCCACTCCGCCACCGTGGCCGCGTCGCCGTGGCCCGTGTTGATCAGCTCGTCCGCCAGCCGGTTCACGGCGTCCACGCGCTCCTGCCCGATGTTCCCAGTGTCCCGGGCAAATTCACGGAAACGCTCCTGCAGCATCTGAGCAGCAGCGAAAGGTCAGAGGTCAGTACACAGTGAAACATAGAATAAAACCCTTAAGACTGACTGAATATAATCACTAGTCTCCATCTCTATGCAGATGACACTCTATAAAACGTCTGGAAACGTTTTATTAGCGTCTCTAATCATCACTAGCATCAATGCCAACGTACAGTCACATGTTCGTAGTCCTGTCCCAGCTCATGCGACCCAGCCACCACCTCCCTCTCAGCGATCCACTGCTCCAGGTCGTCGACTTCTCGGTTGAGCTGGAAGAGGCGGAGCCTCTCGTCCAGTTTGCCCCGCCTCTCCTCTGACAGGTCCTTGAGGCCGGCGTAGAGCTTGTCCACCTGAGACTGACGCATGCTGATCCGCTCGCTGAGACAAAATGAAATATGGTTATATGTAATATCCAACATTCCTGCTCTTATGTTGTACAGATGGATCAAGATTTATTTGTTTAAGCTTATTTAAGTTCTGAGATTTTGAGAAAAGAGAGAAAGGTGAATCAAATTCCTTGTATGGGTACAGATACTTGGCCAATGAAGCTGAGTCTGATTTAAAGTAATATTTAACTCTCATGTCCTGATGAGGACAAAAGTGTCCTTTTCAATTAAATTTTTTCGATCAAACTTTTTAGGGTGATTTTGAAGAGGACACTTTTGTCCCCTAATGATAACAATGTAACAAGTTTAAAACGAGGTATGAGGGTTCATTAATGGTTGATGCTGAGATGTGTGTGTACCTCTCTGGGTGTCCATCGGCCACCAGTCCTCTGCTGGTCTTGGACAGCTGGTGGACGGCCTCGGCATAGTCCTCCACCGCCTGCTCCACGATCTGATGCTTCTTCAGCATGGTGACGGCGCTCTGCTCGTCCTGATCAAACAATCACTTTATTTATTCCAGACTCTTTACTGGAGTTCAGTTTTATTGTGATGGACCCGTCCCCTCACCTTGGCCTTCTCCTCAGACATCATGTACAGCTCCTGCTCGCTCATCCAGGCCTCGGCCTCCGCCGCGTCAAAGTAGTACTGCTGGGCCTTGTGGGCCTCCTCCAGCCGGCCGCTCCGACGCTCCGCCTCCTCCATCAGCTGCCTCCACAGCTGCTGCAGGTCTTCCAGGCGCTGGCGGATCACGTCGGCGTTGGAGGACGTATCCTGCAGGAGGCTCTGGCTGCGCTCCAGGATGTCGTCGATGCGAGGCTGGTGGCCCTGGATCTCCTTCTGCAGCGTCTGGTTTACACCCACAGGAGAAAGGTTAAGAACCGAGCCGCTCAGGTCTAACGGTGGAAAACAGAACAAGGACCCACCTGGTTCTTCTTCATGAGCAGCTGGACGGTCTGCAGGTTGTGTCCGTGGTCGGTGGACGTGGCCACAGCCATCCTCTCCTGAACCCACAGCTGCAACAAAGACCCACAGTGAAGATTAATGCTAACCATCGCCGTACTGTAGGGGGCGACTCCATCAGGGCTGTACATACGATCTCATCCTCCACGTCCCGGTTGAACTGGTGTACTTCTCTGGATGCCACCAGGAAGTTCCTGCGGCGACGCAGCGGCTCCAGCAGCTCCTGGAACTTCTTTTCCACCACTTGCCTCCTCCCGTCCACCTCTTCCGTGTCCTTCACCTCCTGACCTAGTGCCTTCACCTGGCTCTGCAGCTCCACCACCTCCCTCTGACGCACCTCCACCTGGTTCTCCAGCATCTGCAGAGGAGACGAGTCAGAGTCACACCACTGCCCCCCCACTACCTGCCCCACTAGAGGGGTCGTATCCAATCAGAGGATCCTCCCGCCCTGATGCTGTACCTGCTGCTTCTTGAGCAGGATGTTCACGGACGTCAGGTCTTTGCCGTAGTCGTCCGACTGGATCTGGCCCTCGAGGCCGCCCAGCCACTTGTCGAGGTCAGCGCAGCTCTGCGTGAACAGCTCGGCCTTGTTGGCGTCGAACAGACACTGAGCTTTGGTCTGCGTGGTCGACTCCAGCTCCTCCCACATCACGTGGAGCGCCGACAGCTTCTCCTTCACCACCGCCTCCGTTTCTGGTTTCTCTGCTACCAGCAGCATGCCGTCCTGAGTCGGAGAGGGGGGCAAAGGTCATGATGCCGCTGATAATTGTTTTTCTAATATGCACCAATTACTAACACTAACTGCGCTGAGCAGAACTAAGAGATAACAGAAAGCTAGCTTAAAGAGTTTATTGTCATGTGCACAGTGTAGAAACATGTTTCCGTCCACCCCAATGTCTGACAATATAAAGTCTTAGAAATAGAGTATATAAAAAATATAAAAAGATACACATAATACAAGATAAATAACTAGTGCAAAATATCAATTAGCCTGCTATGCTAACATGAGTTAGCTGGCTAGCACATTTTAGCTCACCAATCATTTACATTCTGTATTCTGCTAGTATCATTCATATTTTATAAGAAATCATCCACAGCAAACGCTTAAGCTAATGGGCTAGCTAACCTAATGTTACGTCCTATTTAATATAAATGACTTGAGCACAAGCTAAAGCTTACAGCTGATATTTAAAATCAAATTTCATGAATATTCATAAATAATATTACATTGACACTTACAGATAACTCAAGAAGAAACAATACTAAAAGTAGTTGCTTGCCATCTCGTTAGCACAAGCTAAAGCTAACAACAGCTTAGTTCAGGAGTAGATTCATCATTTAGTGTTATACGGAGCATTCGGGTAATTTGAAGTTATATTTCATCGTACATAATATGTTAACACACTACTTTTTAGCAAGGGAGCTAACAACATCGGGCTAATGTAACTCTATATTTAAAACTATAAACTGTATAAAGGCCAGATGATGCACTTTAGTTTCAATTGTCCACACAGCAGGGGGCGCTGCTGCACAGAGGGGGTTTAAGTGATGCTAACATTAGCGTTCTGGTCGAGAGGAGTCCGTACCTTCTGGATCTTGTCCAGCCACTCTTTGTTAGACTGCAGCTCGGCCATGAAGGCCTGGTGCTTCAGCCACTTGCTGTGCAGGTTCCTGGCCTCGTCGTAGGTCATGTCCTGGGCTGTTAGCATCTTCTCGTTGATCCATAGTGAAAGCTGCACACAAACACAGAACAGGAGCTCACATCTAAAGGGGAGCAGACCCACGGACAGCCCCCTGGTCGCTATCTGTACTTCCTGTCTCAAGTGTTTCAACTTCAGAGGACATCAGCTGAAGTCTGACTTTGAAATGTGTGACACTGACCTCCTGGCAGTCCTGGAGGAACTTCTGCAGGTCTCGGTTGTCTTTCAGCTTCATCAGCAGCTCCACCGCTGCCTCCCTGTTCTTCTTATGCCTGCAACCAGAGCACCATGACGTGAGCTTGAGCAACCCCTAGAATTCTCCTAAATTTCCACAAACAATATCTGCAAAGGTTCTCAGTCATCCAGTTCATGGAATATCCAAAAGGCTTTTAAAAATGTCAACTGGATTTGAGAAGACATTTCATCTGAGTAGATTCTTCAGTTTTCAGTCAAAAAAACAAAATGCATGGAGGTGCAGAAAAAAGGTTCCCTTCTGTTTAGGGATCAAAGTTTAACTTATAGAAAGGGATTTTCCTATTTAAACCCCAACTTTTAAGAGGGTAATATTAGAAAAGGCTTTATTAGTACATGACTATTTAAACCTCAAACTCCCCTCCAGTCCCTTAGAACTGAAGAGGCCTTCTTTTTGGATATTCCACCAATAGTGTGATGAAGATCAGAAGCTCCGCCCACCTCTCATCGATGGAGGCGACCCTCTCCTGGATGCGTTCAGCGTTGATGTTTCCGTCGCTGGCCAACCGCCTTCCCGCCTCCACCACACCGTTGATCTTGTCCTCATTGGCGTCCATCGTGGTCATGAAGTCCTCCTGTTTCTTAATGGCGGCTTCTGCGCCCTCCAGAGTGGTGGGCATCTCAGTGTGAGCCAGGACATACTCCTGCAAGGACAAGACCAATAAGGTAAGGGTCAACCCTCAGATCTGATTTTAAAATAGCTGTGTTGTTATTGTCCTCTTCATAAAACGCCATGTAGTGTAGTGCTTATTGTTTTTTTTTATATTTCCACTACTTTAGCCAGGAGCTTCTTATCACAGGCTAAACAGTGTTTTGCTTACTATCTCAGTAGCACAAGCTAAAGCTAACAGCTGATATTTAAACTAAATTTCATGAATATTCGTAAACATAATATTACATTGTCACTTACAGATAATTCAAGGAGAACCAATATATAGTAACAAAACTTTTAAAACAGTTGTGTTGTTATTGTCCTGTTCAAAAACACCATAGAAATAGCACACGTTAACATTTATTTCTATACCAAAAGTTTGATTAATTTCTGACTTTTAACCCTTTGTATGCCGGTGTTTCAATTTCTTGGGGTTAAAAAAAAAAAAACAACAAAAGAAATTTAAATATTTTCAATAATCTCAATGAAAATTATTAGAGCCTTGGATTTGCCAATGATTAGTAGAAACATTGTTTTTTTTTGTAGTGTCAGATTTTCATTGTTACCATTAAGCCAACCAATCACTAACATGTCCAATAATCCCCCCAAGAAAAATACACTTTGTACTCAGATCATTGAAAATATTTAAATTTTTGTGTTGTTTTTTTTTTTTAAATGAAAAATTTGTGATGTCATCACAAACATTGGGATATAAAAGGTTACAATTTTGAAATGAATCAAACTTTTGGTATTTATGATAAGAGGTGAAATAGATGAAAAGACTTACACAAAGTGCTATTTTTAGAGGAAACAAAGTGTAAAAATTGAGTATTACGAGATTTCAATTTGAAATATTAAAGATTTGCTGAAAAATTCAAACGAATGTGATGGCAAAAAACATAACTATGAGGGATCTGATGAGACTAGGCCCTGGATGCCAGAGGTCAGGTGGTTCTTCTGTCCCTACCTGGTTGTTGAGGAAGGCCTCGGCCTGCTTGGTGTCCCTGAGGAACAGCTGGTAAGCGTGGGACTGCGACAGCAGGTTCTGCCGGTTCTCCCACATCTTGTGGAGCTCGTTCCAGCCGGTGTCGAGCGCCTGCAGCCTCTGCCTCAGGAACATGTACTGGGCGTCCGTCTGGCCTTGCGTCACCATCTCGCCCATGTCCCGCATCTTCTGATAATCCTCCTCATAGTTCTGGATCTCATTCTTGATGCCTTCGTGTTGGGCCATCAGCTTCTCCGCCTCGGCCAACGTGTTGGGCATGTCCTCGGAGGCGATGGCGGTCTGCGTGCGGGACAGCCAGGACTGGAAGTCGTCCAGCTCTCGCAGGAACTGCTGCAGCTTCCTGGCCTCGCCCAGAGACTCCTCGCGGTTCTTCAGAGTGTTCTTCATGTCCTCCCAGACGGCGGTGATCTCAGCGAGGCGGCCCGTGATGGCCTTGGCCTGATCGGGGTGTTCCTCGGCCAGACGCTCAGCCTCGCCGCGCAGGTCTCCTAGCTTGTCCTCGATGGCGGTCAGGTCCCGCTCCATGCCGGTGAGTTTGCGCTGTAGAGCCATGACACCGGTGAGGTCGTTGCCCAACTCCTGGGTGGACTCGATGACTTTGGTCTTCTCTTTGATCCAGGACTTGGTCTCGTTGCAGTCAAGGTGGTAGTTCTGGACACCAAGAGCTGAGTTCAGGGACTCCTTCTTCTGGTCCACGAGGTCACGGAACTGGCTCCACCTGGAGGAAGAGCAGATGATCATCATCATCATCATCATACATGTTTGCGATTTATTTCCTTTATTTTTTCCATCCACATATTGTATGTTGGAGGGACAGGCTTCAACCACCTAATTGTTATGCATTTAATTGCTGTTGCTAGTAGTATCTGTATCTGTAATCGACCTAGCAGAGCTCTACTCTACACCTCTGGGTCCATCGGAAAATTTCCATCAAATACTAGATGAAGTGTTTTAAACATTTAATGTTCTCAGTCTCAGGCAAAACCAAAAATATGTGGATCTGATTGTCGTAATTTCAGGTGTCCAAAAGAACCTCTTGATTACCTTCAATTTAAATTCCCTCTACACATGGGAATTAGTTACCAAATGTGCTATAGTACATATGTCTTCCCACACATCCTGTGATATGTCAGAATTAGTTTCCATTTCCCATCTCTAGGTGGTTATCATTTTAAAGTTTTAAGGCGATCAGAAATTCAAACTTTAAAATGATAATCATCTAGAGATGGGAAGTGTCCGTTTGAGTCTTTACCTGTTGTTGAGTTTGTCCTGCTGTGTCTTGATGTCCTTCTCGCTGGGGTGTCCACTGTGCATCAGCTGCCGGGCGATCTGGTTCACAACAGCAACGCGAGACGCCTGGTTGTTCATCTCCGGCTCCAGACTCTCAAACCTGCCAAGGACATGGTACACATGAGCACTGACTGATAGATCAGGAGATAACTTTGGTAACCAGCACTTGTTTCTCATAACAAAAGAACACGACACAATATGACACCAGACAAACAGCACGCAGACGTGTCAGACAATGGACAAAAAGGTCTCACGGCACCATTAAGAGCCGGACTGATTCAACATATTGACACACTGAGGGATAAAAGAGTTCCTCAGTTTGTTTTATCTAGTTTTGGGGAGTCTGTGTTTACTACTGAATGGCAGCTACTGTTACTCTTCAAATAAAATGAACACTATGTTGGGTCTGACAGAATATTTCCTGCCTGGGACAACATCCTCTTAGAATATGCACAGTTAAAGTTGGACTCAAGTGTTAAACCTACAATCTTTGAACAAATATTTAACAGTTTCTCCAGTCGAGCTTTAAACTGCGCTGAGAGACGACTGCATCACGGACTCCAACTCCACAGTGCATAACACTACAAGTACAACAGACTGAAAGAACAGTAACAAAATAGGTTCACTTGTACCATAAAACCTATTCATTAGTACACAGGATGGGATGTTACAATCCCTTGTGCCATGATCTGAGGCAAAACTCCTTTAGAAGTCCGGTCCAACTGGAGAACTGACCAGCAGACCAGCAGTCAGCTACTAACTAGCCTAGCCTAGCCTAGCCTAGCCAGCAGCAGTAGGTAATAGAGATGATGGGACCTGCGACTACACTTCAACCAAACATCTCTCCCTTCCACCAAGATCAGAAATAAGATACAACCAGACACCAGGTACCTAGCCTAGTCCACAGCAGCAGGTGATGAGAGGTGATTGGACATGCAACTACACTTCAACCAAACATCTCTCTCTCCCTTCTGCTAGGATCAGAAATAAAACACTAACAGACACCAGCTAATTAGCCTAGCCTAGCTTGGAAGTCCAACACTTAGTCTGCTAAGAAAATAAATGCGTTGTTGTATTTTACTAAAAATATGAGTTGAAAAATATGAATCAATTTGTGCACAGGGATATGAGTTTTCTGGAAGACATGTACTACAACCACCACCACCACCAGCAGCAGCAGCAGCAGCAGCAGCAGCAGCAGGAAGCCCGAACGCTGTGGTCCTACCTGTGCTGTATGACTTCCAGGTCTTCCAGTTTCTCCGGGATCTCCATGCTATTCAGCCACTGCTCCTTTTCGTCAATCCAAACTTCGCAGGCGTCGGCCTCACTGAACATCTTGTAGAGAGCCAGCGCATCCTGCAGCGCCTGCTTCCTCAGTTTGGTCAGCTCCGCCACCTCCTTGTAGCGCTCCTCGATGCCGGCCAGTCGACCCTGCACCTGCTCCGACTCCGCCGCCTCTTTGGGCAGGGCGGCGGCTTGCTCGAGGAGGGAGTCGATGACGGGTCTGTAGCTGGCCACCTCCGCCGCCGCGTCCTTGTGCTTCCTGACCAGCGCCTGGGTGGAGAACTCGTCGTGGCCCGTCTCTCCGCTGGAGACGATGCGCAGGGCATCCAGCGTCCAGGCGTCCACATCGTCTGCGTCGGCCTGGAACTGATGCAGGGCCAGTGCGTCCTCCAGCCTCCTCTTCCTCGCAACCGCCAGCTGCTCCAGTGCCGCCCACTGAGCCTGCAGGTCGTTGATGCGCTCCTGGATTTTCGTGGCGGCGAAGTGACCGGCTTCAACCATGGCCTGGCCCTCGGCGATGGTGTGCTGCAGGTGTCCGGCGCGACCGCTCATCTCGTCCTCCAGGGCGCGCTGCTGGCTGAGGAGGCGCAGCGTCCCCGTCAAGTCCTTGCCGTGCTCCACGGAGGAGAGGATCTGCTCCTTCTCACGGATCCAGCCCTCCTCCTCGGCCATCTCCCAGAAAAACTTCCAGAGGCGCCGAGACTCCTCCAGACGGGCGCGCCGTTCGGCGGCCAGTTGGGTCAGCTCCTGGTAGCAGAACTCCAGATGGGCCACCCGGTCCTGGATCACCTGAGGGTCGCAGGGTTTGTAGCCTGGACGGGAAAACGTGACCTTTAGCACATTTTTATGTTCCACCGAACAAATTTGGCACCAGGTTCAACAGAATGTCAGTAGGTCATACAGCAGCGTGTTACTTTACTAGATGATGCTTCGATTTTATCTTTTAGAAATTAGATTAGAATCAGAAAAACATTTATTTGTCTGGCAACGGGGGAAATTGCAGTTTGCACCATCATACATAGGAGGCAGAACAATAACAAGAGTAAAGAGTGGACTGTGTAAAAGACAAATAATAAGACAAACTAGAATAGAATAGAAGAGACAAGTATTGGCATATATAGAAAAAGTATTGAATTGCACAGATACTTGTGTTACTGTGTCAAAGCAATATCACTTGTGGATCATTAAAGTCTGTCTAAGTCTAAAAGATCTAAAAGGTTTTAAACCGGTAAAAACATCAAAGTGTATTTTATTCTATTTGCAAAGACATCAAACAAACCTCGGTGACAACGGCCATTTTGAGGAAAATATCAATATTCTTACAGATTCTATAATGTGATGATGTCCAGACTTGAAGTAAAATGTCCAAAGGCTGAAATGTGGGTATGTTGCCTCCTGTAGTGGAATCAGTTGTATTTTGTACATTCCAGATTCTCTTTCAAGACGTAAAACCCAACACGGAGGAACACTCTGGGTTCTTTGGTTTTGTCTAAATGTCCAAATGGAGAGTGGACCTGGTTCTTTGTGGTATTTCTATAAACTCTTCCAAGTCCAGGTTTAGTCAAAGGATTGATGGATGTGTTCAGTGGCATCTCTGTTTAAGATATCATTGCTATCATGGACTTTTTTTTACAAATCTAATCTAGAAGGCGTTTAAAATTTCATGATATAGTAGCAGCCATGATGTTACCGACACTGGGAGTCCATCCTCTGAAGTCTGACCTATGCATAGGGACCAGGGCGAATATTGACCTGAGAGTTGGAGCTATTCCTGATTTAATTTGGACGTTTTAGACGAGACTCACCTCCCAGCACCCTTGGACTGAGGATGGATACTCACCGCTGTCGTTGACGGAGTACTTCATGGTGTTGGTGGTGACTGCCTTCACTCTGTCGGACTGGATGGCGATGTCAGCCTCCACCAGGGCGTGTTTCTGCAGGAGGTCCTCCACACCCAACAGATGCTTTCCATAATCCTGAGACAGCAGCAACATCTGGAAACCAAAGAGTCAGAGGAACATCAGGAACACGTCTCTATATTTAATTTAATGAATGTGATCCAACATCTTCCAGGCATTAGCCTGTACCTTCATCTCGTCCATCCAGTCCATGATGTACAGCATCTCCTGGAAGACTCTCTGCAGGCCCAGGTTCATCTCCAGCCTCTGTCGACGGGCCTTCAGCAGCTCCAGCAGGTACTCCCACAGACGGATCACATTGTCCTTCCGGGCCGTGATGCGTTTGATGTCGTGATAGTGCTCCACCTCCAGCTCTTTGGCCACGGCCACCACGGCCTGGACTCGCTCCTCGTACGCTGCGATGTCGGTCTCGATCGCCTCATGCTTCTTGGTTGCTGCCTCCACGGCCTGGAGGTCGAAACCAAAGTTGTCCTATGGACGGGAGTCAGCAGAGAGATCGTGAAACCACAAATTTAACCTTTATGCCCTCCTCAAATTTAACGCTCTCTGGTCACATTCATGGCAAAAATGTACATGCATAAAGTGCCATAAAATCCTCATACTCATACAATATTTTTTTCTACTTTTTCTTTCATGAATCACTTAAACATCTTCAGACCTGCTCGAAACTACCAAAATTTCTGTTCAAAAAAAGTTCAAAAAAAAAAAAGACAAAAAATGAACTATTTTTCATAAAAAAAATAGTAGGATGATGGGGATTTGGTGGTGATTGGAGTCTTGGATATGTCACGGATTAGCAATAAAATTGATTTGATTGCATCATTATTTTGTATGTAGTGTAACATTTAAAAATTTGCAGCCTCTGAAAACCTTTGTGGCAAAAATGTGCAAAATACGGCCATAAAATACTCATACATCAATTTTTTTTTCAGCTTTTTTTCTATAAATCACTTAAACAACTTCAGACCTGCTTAGAAATACCAAAATGTCAATAATTTTCAGGATTTAAACCCTTTTAAATGTCAGTCCGAAAAGACCAAGTTTTAAATTTTTTTTTTACAAAAACTGAATTATTTTCCATAAAATAAACAGTAGGGTGATAGGGCTTTGGTGGTAATTAGTCTTGGATATGTCAAAGATTAGCATTAAAATTGATTTTGATTTTGTTTTTTATGTAGTGTCAGAAACTCCCTCTGGACTCCTTTGTGGCCAAAAATGCCCCATTGACTTCCATTATAACTACATTTTTTAATCTGTCTGCCAGTCCAGTATAAAACCATGTTAACATTTCATTTAGAAGAAAACTAGTGATGCTATATTGACATTTTGAGCAGGTCTGAAGCTGTTTAAATGATTTATGGGAAAAAAAGTAGAATGTTATGTTAATTTTATGTCAGTTTTTTTTGTGTGTACATTTTTTCCACCAGAGGGTCCAGAATGTGCAAAATGCATCACGAGAGTATTAATGACATGTGAGAGTAAAAGACACTGGATTTCAAAAATTTGCAGAAATTCCTGCAGAAATTCAAGCTGTAACAAAATCACCAAATAAAAAAAAAAGGAGGAGGGTTCTAAATGTTAAAGACGTTCAGCTGGTCTTCTGACCTGTGACACCAGCCTCTGGTTTTCGCTGAGCCACGTCTCCCTCATGGCCGCCTTGCGGTCAAAGCGTCTGGCCAGCTGTTCCAGCTTCTCCTGACGAATCAGCTCCGTCCTCAGAGCCAGCTCCCTCTCATGCTCCGCCTTCTCCAGCCGCTCCCAGGCCTGTGAGGACGAGAACGAGATCAGCGTCAACCTTCACCGCCGATCGTTGTTCCAGGACCAACACTCTACACGCTACATGAAACCTGGGAGGCTGGAGGTGACACCTGAACTACACATGAGTCAAAAAGCAGTTTGAGGGTTCAGACCTCGGTTTCAGAGCAGCTCTGACCTTGTTGATGTCTGAGATGAGTTTTCCTTCGCGGGGCATGTAGACCTTCTGGTTGTTGGCTCTCATCTTACTCTGGATGGTGAAGAGCAGGACCTCCAGATTCCCCTTCTCCGTAAACCTGGAGGACATGATGAGATGAAAAGATTTAGCAGGGTCCAAGGGACAGAGAATCAGAGATCTTGGAGGACGGTGAGAGGTCTGACTTTGGTGGTTTCTCCACGGTCCTGTAGGTGTTGAAGGCCTGAAGCTGCTGCTGGACCCCGGCCAGAGAGTTGGCGAACTTCCTGTTGTTGAGGATGATGATGGTCTGTTCGATCCACTCCAGCAGGTCT
The DNA here is from genome assembly GCF_022458985.1 of Mugil cephalus. Classification (NCBI taxonomy): domain Eukaryota; kingdom Metazoa; phylum Chordata; class Actinopteri; order Mugiliformes; family Mugilidae; genus Mugil; species Mugil cephalus. The sequence goes on from NC_061771.1 coordinate 30,543,383, forward strand.
GAGGCCAGAGACTCGTACTTCTCAATCATCTTCTCCGTCTCAATGGCGTTGTCCAGCACCTGGACGAAAAAAGACAGAAGACACCGTGACACAAACAGTCCACCAGAACCCACGAGAACCACTTTGAGGTTCCTCTTTGGTCCCTGATCCATCTCAGACCTGGTTCTAAAGCTTTGAGTCGTTTTAACCCTCAGACCTGATTTTAAAATTGTTAAAGTTTTACCATTAAGGGACAAAAACGACCCTCAAGTAAAATCCACTTTACACTCAAATTTTTATTTTTTCAAACTAAAAACAACAAAAAGGAACATTTGAAAACAGACGGACTGGATGTTAGTCAGTTAGTTTAAGGAACAAGAGGTCACACCTGGATGAAGAAAACCTTCTTGAAGCTTTTTCTTTTCTGTCCTTAATGGTCAAGTCCAACAATAAACATAATGTAATTAACGTCAACATTACTCCGGGTTGTAATACGACGGATTTTCCAACATTATTCTAATGTTTTGGTTGCGTATCTCAGAATCATTAATTTTTTTTTTCCCATTAGATGATTGTTGGAGGTTCTTTATTTATTTATTTTATAAAAAAAATCAATGAGATTTGAGTTTGAAATGTCAAAAACTTAACTTAACTAAAAAAATAAACACCTTTGGCAAATACGATAGCTAGGGATGTAACTTCAAAACACGAGCTATGCAATGAACACATATTAAAAGATCATATATATCTAGATATATATAAAAACTATAAATTTCATTTTCTGTCGAACACGTTAAAGAGAATCTCTTGTTTTATATGTAGTGACGTACGACTACGCCCTCTGCTGTTTATAGAGGGCATCGCAATTAACTTTTTCGTCACACATTTGCAGAACTAAATTAAATTGGAAGAGGACATGAGGGTTAAAGACGATGAAGACGATGTGGTCTGAACGTCCTCCAGAATGAGGACGTCGTCTTTGTCTCACACTGACCTTCCCGATTCGCTTGCCCTCCACCTTCAGAGCCTTCATCTTGGAGAAGTAGTGGTAGTAGGTGACCACGTAGGTGATGACGGACTTCTCATCAGGATGGTCCACGCTGATGTCTGCAGGACGGACATGAGGACGGTTAGAGACATGTGGGCAGTTAAGAGACACGAGGACAGTAAAGAGACATGAGGACCGGTCAGGACCTTCTGGGTCCAGCAGCTTGGTGAGGCCCAGGTGCTGCTCGGCCATGTTGAAGGCCGTCTGCAGGTTGTAGTGAGCGTTGGACTTCTTCAGTTTGTCAAAGTCGATCAGATCAGGTCTGAAAAAGACAAAGACGACAAACTTTATCGACACAGTTCATGACGACGACAGAAAAGAGGAGGAGGAGGAATGAGGTGAGACCTGTGTTTGTGGATCAGGGCGTTGAAGGCCATGCCGTCCCTCCAACTGGTGGTGAAGTTGTGGATGTTGACGTTGGGATACCTGAAGAAGACAACAGGAAGTTAGAGACCAGAGACGATAAAATACCCCCACACACACATGACTAAGCCCATCGTTGTCCCTGTCCAAGCAAAAAACTGTCCACGTTCTGCCACTTAACATTTTATTTTTTAACCCTTCATGGGGCAAATGACCACATGTGGTAACTTCATGTCAGTGAGGTTTATTGTCATGTGGTTTTCATTCAGCCAATCAGAGAAGATCAAGGAAACGTCCTCAGGTCTAATGTTGACAAGTGTCTGAATTAGCGCTGATGTTCTGATGCTCTAAACACATGTTCACATTAGTTTAAGGACCAAGAACCAGATGTGGGAAATGAGTTAATCTGAATTTTCATTCTGAAAAATGTTACAAAAGTTAAAAAGTCATTATTTTATATATCTTTTCGTTGTTATCCTTTCTTCTGGTCGGATAAAAGAGCTAGAAAAATGAAGAAAAACCTGTATAAACAGTACAAGTCTGTTCTAACCCGCGGGTGTTTGTTCATTCATTTATTTATTTATCTTTGGCTGTTTTGAATATGCGTCTATATGTTTCTGTGTTTTATGTTTTATTGGTAGTAAATGAAATAGTTATATTCTGTGGCAACTTTTAATTCAGCAAAACATAATTTATATTTTAATTGTTTATGTTCCCAGCTATAATAGCATAATAATAATAATAATAATAATAATAATAATGATAATTGTCAAATTTTTTAACTTACTGATACAATATCAATAAAATTACCAATGTTACCAAAAAGTTTTAATATGGTTTAGTCGTTAGTTCTACAGGGCAACGCTATTGTTACACCGCGTGTTTCTTATTATTATTTTTATGCTCTTATCAGGCTAACGATAAATAGAAACATATATAACACTGTCATCTCTTTGTTCACCTCATTTATTTCATAGATTTACTTTCTCTTTTCGTCTGGTTTCTGTTTCTCTTTGACTCTCCTCTCCATTGTTTTGTTGTTTTGTTGTTTTTTTGTGTCTAGGTGGTAAAATGTGTCCAGCGTCTCACCCGGCTGTCTTCATCTGACACCACAGCAGCAGAGCGTCTTTGGCCGAGCGTTTCTCCTTGTTGTCCTCCGTCTCCACGCTGATGTCCTGGATCTGCAGCGACAGGGAAACAATCAACCATCGTTCACGCTCTCGAGACCTTCACAGCTTTTAACTGTTTATTTATTTATTTATTGACTATTTAAACATTTCATCTCCTTTTCTCTTTTAGCAGTTGTAGCATTTTATTGTGTTATTTATGTCATGTGATCACTTTCTTGTCTTGATTGTCTTTTAGCAATTTTATCATTTTTAGTTTGATTCTTTTCCACTTTGTTCTTTTATGTTTCATTTCTACTGATGGAATTTACTTTGTATGAAAAGAGCTAAAGAAATAAAGTGATTAACTGATTGACTCATTATTTGATTGGTTGAAAGTTTGATCGACTGTTTAATTGACTGTTTGGCCTGATCCTGGATCAGGTCCAGGTCCTGGTCCTGGATCAGGTCCTGGTCCTGGTCCTGGTCCAGGTCCAGGTCCAGGTCCTGGATCAGGTCCTGGATCAGGCCCTGGTCCTGGTCCTGGTCCAGGTCCAGGTCCAGGTCCAGGTCCAGGTCCTGGGTCAGGTCCATGTCCAGGTCCTGGATCAGGTCCTGGTCCTGGTCCTGGTCCTGGATCAGGCCCTGGTCCTGGTCCTGGATCAGGTCCATGTCCAGGTCCTGGATCAGGTCCTGGTCCTAGGTCAGGTCCATGTCCAGGTCCTGGATCAGGTCCATGTCCAGGTCCTGGATCAGGTCCAGGTCCAGGTCCTGGTCCTGGTCCAGGTCATGGTCCTGGTCCAGGTCCAGGTCCAGGTCCAGGTCCTGCTGCTGTACCTGGAAGCGGAGGATGATGGTCCAGATGAGGCCCAGGGTGAGGCGGTGGTTCCCGTCCACGATGTCGTGGGAGCCCATGTTCTCCAGGTGAACCCTCTGCTCCTTCAGGAACTGCAGAGCCTTGTCCACGTTCTCCAGACAGTGGATCCGCATGCGGCCCTTGGTGGGTTTGGGCTGGAAGGACAGACAGAGTCAGGGTCTGGGTCTGGGACATGTCCACCGAGGAGGAGGGGGGGGCACAGGAAGACACAGGAAACCAGCAACAATGAAGAGCCCAGGTTTAAAAACAGGAAGTGACGGTTAAACCTGCTTCACGCCTCAAAGAATTAAACATGTTAGCAGGTGTTAGCATTAGCCGCTGCTAACTGTTACTGGACTCTACTGCACATGCTCAGTAGAGGTTCCCTCTTTATATCTTTGTATGATCCTCTTCTTCTGTTAAAATCAGTCCAGTGTGTACTCTGAGTATTTACACGGTACTGTAACGTTTACGCTAGTATTCATATAGTACTCTAGTATGTACTCTGAGTATTTATAGGGTTCCCTGAGAATTTAGTGCGTTTTTCTAGAGTACTCTGGAGTTTACTGCAGTATTTAGTCTGTTGTTCATATCGTCCTCTGGTGTGTACTCTGGGTATTTATAGGGTACTGCAGTATTTCCTCTATAGTTTATATAGTCTTGTAGTGTGTAGTAGTGTGTAGTAGTGTGTAGTAGTGTGTAGTAGTTGTGTAGTTGTGTAGTAGTAGTGTAGTAGTGTGTAGTAGTGTGTAGTAGCGTGTAGTTGTGTAGTAGTGTGTAGTAGTAGTGTGTAGTTGTGTAGTAGTAGTGTAGTAGTGTGTAGTAGTGTATAGTTGTGTGTAGTAGTGTAGTAGTGTGTAGTAGTTGTGTAGTAGTGTGTAGTAGTGTGTATTTGGGTAGTAGTGTGTAGTAGTGTGTTGTAGTAGTGTGTAGTAGTGTGTAGTAGTAGTGTGTAGTTGTGTAGTTGTGTAGTAGTGTGTAGTTGTGTAGTAGTGTGTAGTAGTTGTGTAGTAGTGTGTAGTAGTGTGTAGTAGTTGTGTAGTAGTGTGTAGTAGTAGTGTGTAGTAGTTGTGTAGTAGTTTTGTAGTTGTGTAGTAGTAGTAGTGTGTAGTAGTAGTAGTAGTGTGTAGTTGTGTAGTTGTGTAGTAGTGTGTAGTTGTGTAGTAGTGTGTAGTAGTTGTGTAGTAGTGTGTAGTAGTGTGTAGTAGTTGTGTAGTAGTGTGTAGTAGTAGTGTGTAGTAGTTGTGTAGTAGTTTTGTAGTTGTGTAGTAGTAGTAGTGTGTAGTAGTAGTAGTAGTGTGTAGTTGTGTAGTAGTTGTGTAGTAGTTGTGTGTAGTAGTGTGTAGTAGTAGTTGTGTAGTAGTTGTGTAGTAGTGTGTAGTAGTAGTTGTGTAGTAGTTATGTAGTAGTTGTGTAGTAGTTGTGTGTAGTAGTGTGTAGTAGTAGTTGTGTAGTAGTTGTGTAGTAGTTGTGTGTAGTAGTTGTGTAGTTGTGTAGTAGTTGTGTAGTTGTGTAGTAGTTGTGTGTAGTTGTGTAGTAGTAGTTGTGTAGTAGTAGTTGTGTAGTAGTTGTGTGTAGTAGTTGTGTAGTAGTTGTGTGTAGTTGTGTGTAGTTGTGTAGTAGTAGTTGTGTAGTAGTTGTGTAGTAGTGTGTAGTAGTTGTGTAGTAGTTGTGTAGTAGTTGTGTGTAGTAGTTGTGTGTAGTAGTTGTGTAGTTGTGTAGTACCAGTCTCTCTCCGGACAGAACCTCCAGCAGTTTGATGAGCATGCGTCCGTCCCTCAGGTCCATGTACAGGTCCGTGATTCTGCAGGAGACTCTGGACAGGTGAGAGTTGACCCACTTGGTGAAGGTCTTCTTCTGCACCGCCTCCCTCTCATCTGACCACACACAAACACACCTCAGGTCAACAACCAGGAACAAATACACACTCACCTGTCAGTTACCGTGGATACGAACACGTCTGTGCTGCTGCCTCATATTATACTATTGTTATATAATGAAAATAAACAACTCACAAAAAAAACATCAATTATTCATGTCACTGATCTACACCGCCCACATTGTTGTTTGTGTGCATGTGTGTGTGCATGTGTGTGTCCATGTGTGTGTGTGTGCAGTGACATCACTTCCTCCTCCCAGGGCCACGCCCCCTGAGTGGCAAAAACATGGTGAAATGTGTCAGAAAAACCAGGAAAATGTGGATTATCAGATTAAATTAAGGACGACTGGACTCGACAATGATTCACACAAACTAACAAATGACAAATGGTCCATGAATATTGAGATGTGGCCAGAAATCAGTTGTCCTGATATTTATATGGACCTGATTTCATCACCATGAAACACTAGATTTATATTGGTATACAACACGGCTCCAACAGCTTTATACTAGAGTTCCTCCTTATTAGGAACAGTGGATTAGTTTCCTTTTGTTTTAGTTAAGTTCAGTTATAATAAATGAAGCTAAATTACTAAATTTACTGAGAGGTAACAAAAGGATGACGAGGAGGCACCACAAATACTCCGTTTATTGTCTTATCGTTTTATTTGTTGTTGGAGCTGCAGCAGATTCTGTCTACGCTAAAACAACAACATGGACCAACACTACCCGACATAAAACTTGTGAGCCTGTAAAAATTCACGTCCGACTGGTTTTCTGATCTGTTGGTTCAGTCAATAGAACAACAGCTCTTCACCACGTTTTTTTTGTTTTTTTTATTTATTTTTACAGTGTAGACGCTGTTAAAGCCTGTGATTCAAGCTAATGCTGCTAATCTCTATGTTCAGTCACTTTTTACCGCTCAGCGGCCGTAACCATGGAGACGTCCTCACGTACATCGTCTATTCATCCAGCCTGAGGCTGCGCTGGCTGAAACGTTTATATATATAAACTGATTTTTTTATATTTTCTGTATGTTCTGTGCCGTATTTTGTGCATTGATAGACTTGTAATAAGTGTCTGATCTGTGTCCAGGGCGCAGACAAACAGGAAATAAAATGTTAAAACTGCCCTAAGGGTTGGGTGGGTTCAGGCCAAGATGGCGGCAAACGGAGACGCCACGCTGAGCTTCAGAACTTCAGATCAAGCCAAACCCACCACCTCTTCCTCCTCCTCCTCTTCTTCTTCTTCTTCCCCTTCTTCTTACCTTGCAGCTGCTTGAATCGACCCTCCAGCAGGTTGTAGCTGGACGGAGCCGAGTCGACCGACACCCGCTCAGCCTCCATCACAGATATGAGGTTTATTTAATCAGAGATGACCGGGATCATCGCGTCCAGACGCTCGGCGCGACGCAGGAAAACACACAAAACTCCTTCAACCAAAGTCCATTCATCTACGGGGCGATTTCGGGAGGAGCAGGAGACAGACTTCCAAAACAACCAAGAGTAAAACAACAAAATTCCTCAGGGAGAAACCTCAGGATAAATCCAGACACACAGAGTTTCCATCTGACTCCCACAGAGGCAGAATCGCAGCTAATTCCCACCACAGAAGAAGAAGAAGAAGAAGAAGAGTAAAGTAGAAAAGCAAAGAAAAACGCCGTCGTGTTGTCAGGAGGAGGTGGAAGTCCAGAGGTCACCGTGAAAACAGGACGACGAGTGTGTGTGTTCATTTTTACAGCTTAATGATCACACACTCACACACACTCACACACACACACACACACACACACACACTGTGGCCACTTCAAACAGAGAAAAACACAATACACTGTAAAAAAAAGACAGAGCAGAGAATCCATGAATTCCAAGTTTCACTTGGAACATTTCAACGCCTCGCGAGTGCTTCACTGCCCGGCAGCGGTTTAATGTTTAATGGACGGGAAAAAAAGGTTTGAGTCGATCAGATAAAGAAAACTAACGTCACAGATAAGGTGATTGTAATGAGGAAGTAAAAGACGCATCAACAGAGAACAAAAAAATAAATAATAATTCAGAAAACTGACTTTAACCATAAAGCAGAACTTTTTTTACTATGAACAACTTAATACCTTAATAACACCTGGTCCATCGCTACATTTCCTACATATGCCAGTATCTTTTTGTTATTAGTCTGATTAAAAACTTTTTATTCCATTTTAATCTATCATTTATTATTCGTACACAACATTTTTTATTCTTGATATTTTTGCTGTTGTAAACTACAATTTCACCCACTGTGGAACAAATAAAAGTTTTAATCTTCATTTTTTACAGTGTGTGTTCGTGTGCGTGTGTGTGTGTGTGTGTGTGTGTGTCCGGTATGTGTGAGTGTGTGTGGGCATGTCAGCCAATGGCGATCAAGCAGAGTGATGTCATCAGGGTGTGTGTGTGTGTGTTTCCCTTCATTGTTCCTTGACATTCCTGACAGACAGGAAGTAAGAAACAAACATCCTGAACACACACACACACACACACACACACACACACACACACACACACACACAGGGGATTTGGGTTTCTATATTTTTGAGGACCACAGCTGACACACACTAACACACACTAACACACACCACATACACACTCTCTGTATCTACAGGAAATGAACACAGAAATGAAGAGGACACGGAGCCTTTCGAGGTCAACTACAGTTCCCAGGATGCATTTCACCAACAGCAGCCAATCACAGAGCTTCATGTTTGTCTCAGCCCACGTTGGTTCTAAAACCTAAACACCAAAACATTCTAATCAGCTGATGCTAGCGCCGCTAACAGCTAACAGCTGATGTGAGCTGTGTCCAAGCACTTTGAGTTTTATTGTTATTGTGCGAACAGTGTTATATAAATAAAGTTACATTCAACACAAATCACTCCACAACCAAAGACCAGCATCCAACCACAACCTCACAACCAACACATGAAACACATAACAGCAACACAACCGCTGTCATCAGACAGCAACTACTATCCAGGGCAGACGCTAACAGGGATGCTAATGACTAGCATCTCTACACATACATATGAACAGTAACTTAGTTAAGGTGGTCTTGTTAAGGTGGACTGGTTAAGGTGGTCTAGTTAAGGTGGATTGATTAAGATGGACAAGTTAAGGTGGACTAGTTAAGGTGGACTTGTTACGGTGGACTAGTTAAGGTGGTCTAGTTATGGTGGACTAGTTAAGGTGGTCTAGTTAAGGTGGATTGATTAAGATGAACAAGTTAAGGTGGACTTGTTACGGTGGACTAGTTAAGGTGGTCTAGTTATGGTGGACTAGTTAAGGTGGTCTGGTTAAGGTGGTCAAGTTAAGGTGGTCTAGTTATGGTGGACTACTTAAGGTGGTCTAGTTAAGGTGGATTGATTAAGATGGACAAGTTAAGGTGGACTAGTTAAGGTGGACTTGTTACGGTGGACTAGTTAAGGTGGTCTAGTTATGGTGGACTAGTTAAGGTGGTCTGGTTAAGGTGGTCTAGTTAAGGTGGTCTAGTTATGTGGACTACTTAAGGTGGTCTAGTTAAGGTGGATTGATTAAGATGGACAAGTTAAGGTGGGCTAGTTAAGGTGGACTTGTTACGGTGGACTAGTTAAGGTGGTCTGGTTAAGGTGGTTTAGTTAAGGTGGTCTGGTTAAGGTGGATTGATTATGGTGGACTAGTTAAGGTGGTCTGGTTAAGGTGGTCTGGTTAAGGTGGTCTAGTTATGGTGGTCTAGTTACGGTGGTCTAGTTATGGTGGACTAGTTAAGGTGGTCTGGTTAAGGTGATTTAGTTAAGGTGGTCTGGTTAAGGTGGTCTGGTTAAGGTGGATTGATTATGGTGGACAAGTTAAGGTGGTCTGGTTAAGGTGGACTAGTTAAGGTGGACTTGTTATGGTGGACTAGTTAAGGTGGTCTGGTTAAGGTGATTTAGTTAAGGTGGTCTGGTTAAGGTGGATTGATTATGGTGGACTAGTTAAGGTGGTCTGGTTAAGGTGGACTAGTTAAGGTGGTCTGGTTAAGGTGGTCTGGTCCTACCTGCCAGGGCTTTGATGCGGGAGCGTTCGAAGAGTCGAGCCGAGCTGTTCTCATTGTCCCAGTCGTCGTCCCAGCGGTTGTTGACTGTGTCGTTGCTGCTGTACTGCTGCTGCAGCTCCATGTGGTCGAACTCGGCGGCCACCGTCGTCATCATGACCTTTCACCTCTGACCTCGATGTCACCAGAGACTCGTCACCATCGGCAGCTTCGGCCGACACCTGCACAGACACAACGCTGAGAGTCACTATAGGCCCCTGGGTTCAGAGAGGCAATGAGATACACAACAAACAACACAATGAGTCGTCTGGAGGGAAAGGACGGCTCCTCCTGGTGGACGACTACAAAAATGACAACAAAAGCAACAACAGGAGCAGCAACAACAACAGAAAAAAACAACAGCAACAAAAACAACAACAGCAACCACAACAAAAACAGTAACAACAACAACAAGCGCGACAACAACAAAGGAGCAACAAAAACAATGGCAACAACAGCAACACAATACGGCAACAAAAACAACAAGAGCAACAACAACAAGACCACCAACAACAGCAACAACAACAAAAACAGTAACAACAACAACAAGAGGGATAACAACAAAAACAATGGCAACGACAGCAACAAAAACAATGGCAACAACAGCAACACAAAACAGCAACAAAAAAAACAAGAGCAACAACAACAAGACCAACAACAACAGCAACCACAACAAAAACAGTAACAACAACAACGGCAACAACAACAACAACAGCAAAAAAAAACAATGGCAAACAACAGCAACAAAAAACGGCAAAAAAAAACAACAACAGCAACAACATCAAAAACATGGCAACAAAGACAGAAGCAAAGACAACAACAGCGACCACAACAACAAGAGCAAAAAAAAAACTATGGTAAAAAAAACAACAGCAACAAAAAATGGAAACAACAGCAGCAAAAACAACAGAAACAAAAACAACAAGAGCAACCACAACAACAAGAACATCAAAAACAATAGCAACAGCAGCAACAACAAAAGCAACAACAACAGCAGCAACATTCCTGCGAGCCCTGATCTGTTTCACATGTCATTTATTTTCAGTCTAATACCAACTTATTCTCATCTGGTCCCTTTTTGTACATCTTTAAAATCTGTAAGTTTAAAAACTTAATTCTTTTTATCTCAGACCCACGAATCTGGTTAAATCGTCTGAATCCTGAGTGGACGCTGGTGGACATATACACATTACACCACTGTGCAAAAGTGTTTTCAAAAATGTAAATAATGAACGAAACCGGACAATGGAAAAATCTAAGTCACATCAATATTTGGTGTAACTACCCTTTGCTTTCAAACCAGCATCAATCCTTATAGGTTCACTTGAACAAAGTCAGGGATTTTGTAGGATCGTAGACGCAGTGGTCGACCAAGGAAACTTGAAAACACTTAATTTCCCTTAAATATCTGAAGACGTCCAGCAGAGACATCAGCTCAGAACTAGTATAAACCGGAGGGACCCAGGTTCAACCATCTACTGTCTGACCAGACGTGGTCTTCATGGAAGAGCTGCAACCAAAAATCCATCCCTCTGACATGGAAACGAGGCCAAGAGACTCAACTGTGCACAAAAATATATGAACTGGGCTCAGAAACATGGCAGCACGTGCTCTGGACTGAAATATTTCTCTGTGGCAGAAGGCAGTTTGTTCACAACAGTGAAGCATGGTGGAGGCTCCGTGAAAGTTTGTGTCGGGACTAATGGTCCTCAATGCTGAGAAATACCGGCACATAATTATCCATCATCAATACCATCAGAGAGGAGGATGATTGGACCCAAATATCTGCAGCAGGACAAAGAGTCCAAACATCCAGCCATTTCTCTTCTGTTCATTCACTGCATTTTGTTAACTGATAAAAATAATAAACTACTATTCCATTTTTTTTTTAAAGAATTCTCAGTTTACAGCATTTTTTCCACACCTGCCTAAACCTTCTGCACAGTGCTGTAAATATCAAGAGAGAGAGGAGACATATAATGCGTGTCTATATAATGAGTGTGTGAGTATATATGTGTGTAAATATTAAGTGTGTATATATACGCAGTGTGTTTGTGTGTGATGTTCTCTCCACTGGGTCGATGGTTGCCGTTAGCGAGCGTCTAATGGACGTCTCATCACTCTGCTGACGTCTGGACTCACTTCCTGTTAGAGCGTCCCACTCTCACATAAATAAATCATTCATAATCTAATTTACGAAGATATAAATATGTTCAGAGTGACGGCCACTAGAGGGAGTCTCTCACTGGGCCAGCAGCTGAGGATTGTGGGTAATGTTTAGTGGGGTGCTCCCATTGGCTGTCTGTGTCAGCTGACCACGGCTAATGGAGACAGGAAGTGAATCAGAGTTATTGAGCTGGATGTCCCCGGGGAGATGGCTAATGGAGACGCTAATGGAGATGCTAATGGAGCCGCTAACATCGATGCTAACGGAGACGACTTCCCCGAAACGATCAGACTGAGCAGCATCAGCAAAGAGCAGGGGTCAGAGGTCATCTTCATCTTCATCTTCATCTTCATCGTCATCATCATCATCATCATCATCATCATTCTTATCATCACCTTCACTTTATGTTTTAAAGTGTTTCCTGTTTCCTGGAAATGAAAACAGAAGCCCAGTGATGTGTGTGTGTTTGTGTGTGTGAGTGTGTGTGTGTGTGTGTGTGGGGGGGGGGGGGCAGGAAGTGTCAGGGCCTCCACCCTCTCCCTGTGGTTTTGTTTCTGTTTGACTTTTCATGGCTCCACATTCCACAAACATGACCCAAGAGGACTTTCACCACTGTAACACCCACAGGACTGATGCCATGATTAGCCTAGCCTAGCTTAGCATAAAGACAGGAAGCAAAAACGTTAGCCTAGTTTAGCATATTGACTGGAACAAAGGAAAAACTATTAGCCCAGGTTACGTTAATGACTGGAGACAGGGATAAAATGTTAGCCTAGCTTAGCAGAATGACTAGAGACAGAAACTATTTAGCACAGTGACTGGAGACAGAAGGTGTTACCCTAGCTTAGCACAATGACTGGAGACAGAAACTATTTAGCACAGTGACTGGAGACAGAAGGTGTTACCCTAGCTTAGCACAATGACTGGAGACAGAAACTATTTAGCACAGTGACTGGAGACAGAAGGTGTCACCCTAGCTTAGCACAATGAAAGGAAATAAAAACGTTAGTCTATCTGGTAACTGGAATGGACTAACTGGAAAGGGAAACAATAGCTTAGCGGAATGACAGGGGGGGAAAAAATAGTGGAATGAATGGAAACAAGGAGAAATTGTTAGCTTAGCTTAGCTTAGTGGGAAGACTGGAACAAGTGATACAGTAAGTCCAACTTAACAAACTATATAGTGACAAAAGAAAAATATATAGCCTAGGTTAGCACAGAAATTGGAAACAAGAAAGTGGTTATTCTAGCCTAGCTTAGCACAAAGGGAACTAGGGGTAAATATATCAGCCTAGCTTAGCACGATGACCACAAACAAGAAGACTGTCATCCTAATTTAGCACAAAGATTTGAAATGGAGAAAACATCGGAACACAAAGTCTGCGAATTGGGGAGACTATAGGCATAGCTAGCAATGACTAGACATAAACATAAATGGTCAAACTAGCTTAGCACAAAGATTGAAAACGGGGTAAACTGTTTGCGTAGCTTAAAACAAAACCTAGAACAGAATAAAACTGCCAGGATATCTGCATCAAACTAAATGAAACCAGTTTCACGGTAATAAAAGAGGTTTAAACATGCTAACTATGCTAACATTAGACCATACGTCGTTCTTTTCTTTCAGTTAATTCGGAAGTCTCATTTTAAAGAGCGTTAACCGTTTATGGGGCAAGGAACCACATCTTACAGACGTAAAACAGTCGTCTTAGTTCCTATAATAACCCACCAGGGTTGAAATTTTGAAATTCCAATTATTTCCGTGAGTTCCCTATAAAGGGTTGAACTATGAGGACAGCTGAGGACATAAAGCATTCCCAGGACCAGGACCGGGATCCGTCCTGATGTCCTCACATGGTCTGACTCTGTCCCAGGAAGCCAACAGGACGACACCTGTCTGAGGACAGCTGCTGTCTCTCTGAGACTCGTCAGGAATGTGTCCAGCAGCTGCTTCACCATCGAAGAAGAAGGAACCGGTTAAATCTGGATCTAAAGGAGGCGTTCGGGGACGCGTCTAAATGTCATTAAACAAAACATTAGAAACACAGAAGAAGAATGAGGTCACTCCGTGGACACGGCCAGGGTGGAGTTATTGGATTTATTCAGTCATTTCCTGGTGAGCTGACCCCACCCGTCTACACCGAGCATCCCTGATACGAGGTCGGAACGAACGCACCCACGTTCTAATAAAACCACAGAGAGGCGTTCAGGGTCCCGTAAAACACAGACATGTGTGTTTCTGTTTATCGTTTTTTTGTTGACACAAACAAACCGGGAGAACTTAAAGAGGCAACGCCTTCCGGAGAGCAGGAACCCGGGACCATGTGGAACCAGTTTAGAACCAGGATAGAACCAATGAAGAACAAAAAGCTGGTCGACAACCAATCTAAAATCAGAACAGAACCAGGATGGAACCAGAATAGAACCAATCTAGAACCAAAAACTGGTCCACAACCAATCCAGAAGCAAACATCAGTCTAGAACCAGGGATGAGACCAGGATAGAACCAGACTAGAACTAAAAACTATTCCACAACCAAAGTCTATAACCAAAAATTAGCCGAGAACCAAACATCAGTCCAGAACCAGACTAGAACCACCCTAGAACCAAACATCAGTCCAGAACCAAACATCAGTCTAGAACCAGGATAGAATCAAACTAGGACCAGTCTAGAACCAGGATATAACCAAAAATCAGCCGATAACCAAATCTGTTTAGAACCAGTCTAGAACCACAGAACCGGATCACGTTTATGTTTCTGTACGGTGCAGATGTTCTTTACAAATCTTCTGAAAACCTTCCAGGTTGAGTGAAACTTAAAGGAACCACCCAGGAACTCTTGGAGAACGTTCCCCCGCATACATCGATGTGAGACATAACGTCTCGGGAGAACATTAATGTGATTAGTTATTAGACCATGAACCACAGAACCTCATTGTTCTTAGAGAACCACAAACAAGAACTTTCTTCTCTGGAGGTAAACGTAAGAGAACCAGAGGTTTGCAGAACATCAGGAACCCTGTTAAACCTCTCAACATTCAGAACTGTGAGGCGACAACGGAACCAGACTGTCCCTCTAAAGTTCCTGGAAAGTTCCTGGAACCTTGGTTTTAAAGTATAAAACAGGAACTACAGGAAATTAAAAATGTTACAGTTAAATGGCGGGTGTTTTTTTTGTTTTTTTGTTTTTTTTTTTAAGGCGGCAGGGGGTGGGGTTCTGGGGGTAAACACAACCTGGAGGTTATCTCATGCTCTCCCCCCGGTTCGGACCGAGGCCTGTTCCGTCCCGACGCGGTTTTCCAGCATTTTCTCCTCGGCCTGAGCTGAACTACGCAGCGGCCGAGGCGACACTAACACCCGGGGGGGACAGCAGCTGCAGATCGGACACATCCAGTCCGATCTACCGCTGAAAAACAGGTCGGGGCCTCGCTGTTTATTGTCCCGACACATCACCTCCTCCTCCTCCTCCTCCTCCTCCTCCTCCTCCAGGGCCACGCCTGGTTCTGCGTCCTTGCATGGCGCACCGTTATTCTCCTCCATCCTCCTCCAGACTAATGGCTGCTGCTGGGGCGGGGGCACGACTGGGATTCACGCGGGCCCTGGAGCACCGAGGCTCGGCCGCAGGGAGCGGCTCCGGCCCGGGGAGAGAGGAGCGGAGACCGGGAGACTTTGTGTCTCTGAGTCCGATCGAGTCCTCCCCACCCTCCCTCCTCCTCCCTCCCTCCCTCCCGACACGGAGCCAAGTTAGCGGAGAACCGGAGGCGTCCAATCACAGCAACAATAGAGACCGAATAGAGACAGAATAAAGCCCGGGCGGAGAGAGGGTGGAGGCCGCTTACCTGCTCCGGATCCGACCGAGGCTCCAAACTTCTTCAGCCGAGAATAAGAGTCCGCAGACCGGAGAGAGGAGGAGGAGGGAGGGGGCTGCTGCTGCTGCTGCTGCTGCAGGGAATGACGGGAAAGAATCCGCACTGCCCCCTCCTCACCCGGCCTCCTCCCCTTGCCTCCTCCCCCCTGCACTCCCAGCCTCCTCCTCCTCCTCCATCAGACTGCTGCTCTGGTCCCGGTCCTGGTCCTGGTCCTGGTCTTAGTTCTGATCCAGATCGACCTAAAGAATCTCAGTCAATCAGAAGAAGCTATGGATTAAAGAGAGGAGCTCGGGGTGGATGGATGGGCCAACAAGACGACTCACCTATTGATTTAAACTGTTTATTTACTGTCATAGCCATGGCGACGGGCGGCTGCACAAAAATAAATAAATTCTTTAATTACCGTTTGAGGTGAAAACAGTGAGACCACCAAACAGGACGTGATGTAAAGCGGTGGGGGGCGTGGCTCCAGCGCCAGTCAGAACTGATTAATAATTCATGAGGTGAAGATAAAGCCATGAATGCGTGGATGGTTTTATTTCAGCATCAACCCCTCAGACACAGACTCCTCCGTCAGTAGAAGAGGACGAAGAACTAATTTTAGTGTTTTCATCAGTTTAATTATTCATTGAACATAAAGCACAGATTAACCAGTTCTTTACTTTTTATTAAGAAAGAAAAGACTTGACATAAGATTTTCAGGTTTTCTGCTCTGTATTTAATATAAACACAGACAGATAAACTTTATTTACATACAGAGGAAGGTCAATACAAAAACACATTTGCTCAACTGGAAGTTCCTCATACTTCATGTTTACATGACGATACAAAATAAACCATTAAAGTCTTTTTATCGGATCCAGACTCAAACCCCAGATCTTCTACCTGGGAAGAGATTTTCAAACAAAGAAACATCTGGAACGTCTTGACCGCCTCGTTCTCCTGGAGAAGCTTTTGTTTTTGAAACCTTCACGTCCGCACAGGAAGTAAAGTCAACACTGGTGAAGTCAAAAGTCCAACCACTCGGTCATGTAGACGCAGTTGGACGGAGAGATTTCTCCTCCTTCGTGACAGTCGTCAAACACCTGCAAAGGAGACGAAGAAGAGAGACGATGGTCATCTCTCATGTTGACAGAGTGTAGTAGGGTGAGGTCAGGTGAGGTGAGGTGGGGTAGTTTTTACCGGGCAGAGTCCACAGGGTGTCTTGACGAGGCCCGTGGGCTGGATGATGGGGTCCACTCCTCGGTACAGCTTCATCTGTCCGTCCACGCTGCCCACCGTCCCCTCCTTGGCGGCGATCAGCGTCATCTCCACCTTCCCGTCATAAATTAGCGTGTTGAGGATGGTCTCGATGTCGTCCATGGACAGGTCCACCTGCACAAGACACCCGTCAGAGGCTGCAGGAAGACAAACTTGTTTCACGGGGCTTTTATTTTGAAAGTCACCTTGCTGATGCCCAGCTCACAGATGTATTTCCAGACTTCGTGAGACGTAGCGAATGAACTGTTCCTCTGGACCATCGGGCTCTGTTTGCTGTCCCTCGCCGCCTCCGCCTTCGAACAGAAAACACTAAGTCACATGATCAGGAATTACAGAGTCACATGACTGGGAACCAGAGTCACATGACCAGGAACCAGAGTCACCCGACCAGGAAACACAGTCACATGACCAGGAACCATTGTGTCACATGACCAGGAACCAGAGTCAAATGACCAGGAACCAGAGTAGCATGACCTGGAAACATAGAGTCACATGACCAGGAAACATAGAGTCACATGACCAGGAACCAGAGTCGCATGAGTGGGAACCAGAGTCACATGACCAGGAACCAGAGTAGCATGACCTGGAAACATAGAGTCACATGACCAGGAAACATAGAGTCACATGACCAGGAACCAGAGTCGCATGAGTGGGAACCAGAGTCACATGACCAGGAACCAGAGTCACCCAACCAGGAAACACAGTCACATGACCAGGAAACATAGAGTCACATGACCAGGAAACATAGAGTCACATGACCAGGAACCATTGTGTCACATGACCAGGAACCAGAGTCAAATGACCAGGAAACATAGAGTCACGTGACCAGGAAACATAGAGTCACATGACCAGGAACCAGAGTCGCATGACCTGGAAACATAGAGTCACATGACCAGGAATCAGAGTCACATGACCAGGAAACATAGAGTCACATGACCAGGAAACATAGAGTCACATGACCAGGAACCAGAGTCACATGACCAGGAACCAGAGTCACATGACCAGGACCCAGATGATGAGGAAGAAGAGGAAGTTGCTCCAATAAACGTGAAGTTGAAGACAGAAACAGAATTCATTCCTTCAGACTCAGTTAAATCTCTGGTTTCTGAGATCAATGAATGAATCCTTCTCTGTGTTCTTGATGAAGTGCTGGAGTCCTGCAGGTAAACTCTGTTAATGTTTGATGACACCCCCCCCCCCTCGGTACCTTGCTCTGCAGGAACTTGAAGCACTGCTGGTTGAGGACCTCCACGAACTCGGACTCAAAGTCCTGGTCGCTGTACCAGGCGCCGCCGGTCACCGAGCGGTCGGGCTGCAGGTTGTAGAGCATGTACACTTTCTTCTTCGACGCCTGCAGACGATACGTCGCCGTTAGACATGTTAACGTCGGAGCGTCGGCCTCAACGAGTCTCCTGAACTCACCGCCACGGACTTCACGGCTTTGATCAGCTTCTTGCTCTCCAGGTTCTTCAGGATCTTGTTGATCTCCGTCAGAGGGAGGTTGCTCTTGAAGCGGATGTCACGGCTCCAGATTCCTGCAGACAAACAAACAAACAAACGGCTGAGACGGTGGTGGCGGTTTGTCGGACACACAAGCAGGAAGCAGGAAGTGCATTACCTTTGTTTCCTGCGTCCTCGATGACCTGGTAGACCAGCTTCTCCTGGTTGTCTGAACCTTTCATCTTACTGAAACAAAGCAGGAACCACATCTGAGACTTGTGCTTTAGTTTGAGGCTGCTCAGGTGAAAGTGTCTGTGTTTTTACCTGGTGCTCTGAGCGTCCTTCAGTCTGTACAACAGACCTGAGCTGTTCCTCAGCAAGTCCAGCTGACCCTGAAACACACCAACACCGTTAGTCAGTCGGTCACCAGTTTGATGTGACTGGTCTACGAGGCGTCGCCACACTGACCAGAGACAGCAGCTTGTTGATGGCCATGGCTCTCTGCTGAGGCTCCAGATGAGGCAGGTCGTTCTGGATCACCTGGTCCGTGATGCCATGAGGGAACTGCTGACACAGCTCTTTAATCCTAGAGAACACACAGGCCCTTTAAAATCCTACACGATTTTACATCACACACTCAAGGATAATCAGATAATATCTCCAATCTCAGGGCATGATTTTGATCACCGTAATCAGCGTAAATGCACCATCTCATGTGATCTCGGGGATGTAAACAAAACACAGACCATGCTTCTGGTCAGGCAGGTGGCGCTAATGCAAACCAGAAGAACTGACCTCTACAGTGTTTCTCGTTTCTCATGGACACATATCATGGAAAGTAGCAGATGAATGACTTTTACTTTTAATGTTCAAACTGGTGAGACGATACTAGTTTAAAATCCAAACTTTGACTTATTTCTTCCAAACTGTCAGATAAAAGCTCAAAGTTAAATATAACTTTAAAACCTGTACTAACCTGCAATTTTAAGAAAAGTTGCAACCAAACTCTGTTTAAGATCATCACAGTTAACTGCGAATCCGCTTACATGTCAAGTTTAATGACAGTGAAACGTGACTCGAGGTTCATTTTACAACTATCATGTACACTTGAATTCGGCAGTATTTCCAAAACAGTAGGAAAAACAGCAAAACTTTAATTAGAAAATCTGCCTCACGTGTAGAAAGAAATTATGACGCAACGCAGCATTCCGCTTAGGATAATGGCAGTGAAAGGCACTATTACAGAGTAGGAATAGTTCACTTTTTGGAGATATTAATTAACGTACTCCAAGCCGTATTAAAAATAACAAATGTATAATTATAGAAATGTGTTCATCCATCACTTTTGCCCCGTGTGTTGCTGATAAGAAGCAATAACACGTTAAATTTGACAGAATCCAGGCGGAACTCGGCGCACCGCTGTGTCTGGCAGCAGCAGTACCAGTCTGGGGTGATGCAGCTGTTCTGACCTGTTCTCGATCTCTGCTGGGTCCGACAGGTTCGTCTCCTTCTTCACTTTCACCTCAGCCATTTTTATTAAGCTCTAGTTTCTGTCCGAGCAGCGGACTGTTGGTCTGTTATTAGCCTCTTTGCCTGTTAGCAAGAGTCAATCACGATCCCAGGCGAGGTCCTAACAGCTCTCAGGCAGCGGAGGGTGCCAACAAAAGTGCCTGAATAGAAACATTTTCCTGAGACGCTGAACGTTTTTGTTTTGTTTTAGTATTTGAACTTTTAATTAATTTAAAGGGATACCAGCCTTAAAGATGTGTATTTAGTATATACCTATATGTAAATAAAATCGGCCAATGATTATAAAAATTAAGAATTGTAATTTAAGACAGGCGATGCGTCAGAAGATTTAAATGAATTATATTAAAGTAAATCACATTTGAACGTTTTCGGTAAACAAGAAATAAAAAACAAATTTTAGCAAGAACGATGGTATTTTTATTGATTTTATAACAGTATGTCAAAAATGCCTTAGACAATTATGCTATTAAACTAACGAAACAATACTCTGTCCATTCTTATGTGTAAATAATGTTAATAAAGTTTTTCAAAAAATGTAAATAAACCCGTTCACCGGTGAAACGCGGCGGCGCGGACGGGTACATTAAACCAGGGGCCTCCTGTCAGCACCGTCCTCAGCTGCCAACCCTCGTGTTTAAAACGAGCGCCCCCTGCGGAGGCAGCGCCGTTACCGTGGCGACGCGTCTGTAAACCAAACGCAGCGGCTTCATCGTTTCAATTCGAGGTAAGAAAACTTTAACAAGACACATCCCGTGGTGGTGGAATAGATGTTTGAGAAGGATCAAATCACTGGCTGCATCAAGTAGCGGTAACATCTAAGGAGACAGAAGCAGAAACTACTAAAACTGGATTAAGAACCGGGTTTGTTGCTCCATTATTAAGAACCGGAAGCCTCAAATAGTGAGAGACCAGATCATTTTCACGACAGAGTCCAGACCTGAGAATCTTTAGGATGAACCGGAGAAGACTTTGATCAGTGGTAAGACTCTCCCATCATCAAAATTACTGCAACACTGGATGGAAATAAACCTGTGACATCGGAGAAGCTTCTTACTGAAACAATAACACAGAGAATGATGCTGGAATCAAAGCCAGATATTAGAGAGTGACCTTTTTGTGTCCATCTTGTGTGTAAACTGTTAAAGACTGGCACCACTAAACTAAAAACCCATAGGACAATAAACTAACTAAACTAAAACTAAATAACTGTTTGACTGGCAGGCGGTGGTCGTCATGGCGGCGGGGGCGGTGTCAGCTCCGCTCATCATCCCCATCGTCCACCTCCAGACGCACAGAACCAAGAACCACATCAGCACCAGAACACCGGTCTCCATCCAGTCAGGTAGAACCACATCCCCGTCCATCCGTCCGTCTGCCAGCATCACAACCTAGTGTCAACCATTTGTTTTAGAGCAAAGAAGAACATGTAAATTAGGAGAATATTTACATTAAATAAACTATACTTTTATATACACACATGTATATTTTAACCGGTTTGAGACTCCCTAGTCTAGACGCTAGGCCCTAGTAGCTGGAGGCTCCATCTCCCACACCGGAGAACCTCGAGGAACCACCAGAAAAACAGAGCTTCCCTTGGGGAAGGGATGAGTGACAGGTGTTTGTGTCTGTGTAGACACTGCAGGAGCTCTGGTCTTCTACACGCTGGACGGGTCGACGCCGGCGGCCGAGCACCGAGGGTCCGGAGGAGGCGGCGGCGGCGGCAGGAAGTACAGCGAGTCCATCCTGCTTCCTGCTGGGAGGACGACGGTCAGAGCTGTGGCCGTCACCAGGTGACGAGAAGCTGATCTCACGCTTCACTTCAAAGAACCTTTATCAAGTTTTTTTTATTTTCATCTGTAAAATGTGCACCAGCGTAAAACCCTTTGGTTCCTCAGTCAACTCTAATATAAGGTGTAAAATGATGTTTGTAGAACAGTTTGCAGAACTTGATATCACATTAGAGACGTCCTGAGCTTTTATTTGCCATTCATTTTTAATTTCTCCGAGGTATTTGGGATTAGCAGGACTGAAGAAGTATAAAAACTAAACATCGTCTTTCATATGTGGACACTAATGTGTTAAAAAATGTTCATCTTCATGCCTGAACATGGAGCAAAGACAGAATTACAAACAATGAAGTGTCTTGTTAATTAGCGACATTGTTGCTTGTTTGACAGAATTTGTTAAACTTAACTATTAAAGTTAATGAGCATAAATAAAATAAATAAATAAATGAGACGTTTTTAAACGGACTAGCGTTTTGACCCTCTGTCACCACTAGATGGCAGACTAAAGCGTCCACTTATGAGGACCACGGGTTTAAATGACGCAGAATAAGCTGCGATAAAACCTAAAACTTAATGTCCTCATAGGAGGACGAAGAGTCTCAGGAGGACATAGTGACATTTGTCCCTCGCGGAGGACCCTGAACGCAACAGAAGAACTAAAGCTTTATTTTGACGGTCACTTCCTGTTTGTTTAGTGACGGCAGACAGAGCTCCGTGGTGACCAAGGTTTTCTTGGTGGTGGACGAGGACGACGCCCTGCAGGTACTCACTACACTACATTTCCCATCAGTCCCGGCTCCACCCGCTCACGTTACATTTTAATGGGTCGTTTCTGTCTTAGCGTTCGTCTGAAGCAGCGTCCTGTTCAGCTGGTCCTTCACCGAGGCATTCAGGTGAGAAACTACCAAACACATTTCAACAGATACAGTTAGTATGTGTAGTTACACATAACGGTGTAACTACTTCCTGTCTTGCATCTGCGTTCAGAGCCGAGGACGAAGGCTGGCGTCTCTCCTCACTCAGGTACTCGGTTTCTGAACAGTCGACTCGGTTCTGGCAGCGCCGCCCAGACCCCCCCCACCAGACGCTCCCAGTCAGCGGTAACTAAAACCACACCCATCGAACTGGGAGGCTCAAATCTGAGCTCTTATTTTGTTGTACTTCCTTTCCTGTCAGAGTTCAGGTGAAGATCAGCTGAGCAGCACACAGGTGTCCAGAGTGCAGCGAGAAACCGACTACCTGAGGTAGGAACCCGACGGAACCACAAGTGTGCGGACAGCTACTCTATCAGAACCTACAGGGCCGTCCACAAACTTATGGTCTGACCGTCTTTGTCCCTCCGTCCAGGTGTGCTCAGTGTCTGAGCCTCCGTCCCTCGGACCCGTTCGCTCGGTTCTGTTCTCAGTGTGGAACCGCGGTTCCTCCGATACCGGGTCAGAGGCTGCCCCCTGCTGAGGGAGGACAGGTACTGCACACACAGCTCAACGTACTATACCACTGCTACCGCACCAGAACATCTTCAGGACTCGACAACTAAAGTCCAACAATGAAAGTCCAATAACTAAAGTCCAACAACTAAAGTCCATCAAATAAAGTCCAACAACTAAAGTCCAACAACTAAAGTCCAACAACTTAAGTCCAACAGTGAAAGTCCAACAACTAAAGTCCAACAACTAAAGTCCAACAACTACAGTCCAACAACTAAAGTCCAACAACTAAAGTCCAACAAATGAAGTCCAATAACTAAAGTCCAACAACTAAAGTCCATCAAATAAAGTCCAACAACTAAAGTCCAACAACTTAAGTCCAACAGTGAAAGTCCAACAACTTAAGTCCAACAACTAAAGTCCAACAAATGAAGTCCAATAACTAAAGTCCAACAACTAAAGTCCATCAAATAAAGTCCAACAACTAAAGTCCAACAACTTAAGTCCAACAGTGAAAGTCCAACAACTAAAGTCCAACAACTAAAGTCCAACAACTTAAGTCCAACAGTGAAAGTCCAACAACTACAGTCCAACAACTAAAGTCCAACAACTAAAGTCCATGAAGGTCCAATATCTTACACGTCCAACAACTAAAGTCTCATAACCTTAGTTCCACAACTAAGTCCAACAGTGAAAGTCCAACAACTTAAGTCCAACAAATAAAGTCCAACATTGAAGCCAACAATGAAGTCCAACAACTAAAGTCCAACAAATGAAGTCCAATAACTAAAGTCCAACAACTAAAGTCCATCAAATAAAGTCCAACAACTAAAGTCCAACAACTAAAGTCCAACAAATAAAGTCCAACAACTAAAGTCCAACAATGAAAGTCCAACAACTAAAGTCCAACAACTTAAGTCCAACAATGAAAGTCCAACAACTTAAGTCCAACAAATAAAGTCCAACAAATGAAGTCCAACAACTAAAGTCCAACAACTAAAGTCCAACAGTGAAAGTCCAACAACTAAACTCCAACAGTGAAAGTCCAACAACTAAAGTCCCACAACTTAAGTCCAACAGTGAAAGTCCAACAACTAAAGTCCAACAGTGAAAGTCCAACAACTTAAGTCCAACAAATGAAGTCCAACAGTGAAAGTTCAACAACTAAAGTCCAACAAATAAAGTCCAACAACTAAAGTCCAACAATTTAAGTCCAACAATGAAAGTCCAACAAATGAAGTCCAACAGTGAAAGTCCAACAACTAAAGTCCAACAAATAAAGTCCAACAACTAAAGTCCAACAACTTAAGTCCAACAATGAAAGTCCAACAACTTAAGTCCAACAAATGAAGTCCAACCAATGAAGTCCAACAACTAAAGTCCAACAACTAAAGTCCAACAGTGAAAGTCCAACGGTGAAAGTCCAACAAATGAAGTCCAACAACCAAAGTCCAGAAGCTAAAGTCCAACAACAGTCTGGTATTATTGGTGTCAAACTGGTGGAGACAAAAGTCCCGACCATCCAGAGCCACGACCCAACCACAACCCTCCAACCTGACACAGTGGTCATGTGATTCTCATGCGTGTGTTCTGTCGTCAGGTGCTGCTGTGTGTGTTCTGTGGTTCTCTGGTTCCGGCCAACACTCGGACCTGTTTGGTCTGTGAAGCCTCGGTGGACCAGCAGCTGCAGCCCCAGGCCGGCCTCCGGCTCCAGGTTCGTGTTCTAACCCCGTCTCCTCAGAGAATCTGGTTTCACGCTGACTCTGTTTTTGGATGCAGGACCACGTTCTGTGTGTCGGTTGTGGAAGTGGGAATCCAGCTCACGTCTCCAGGTGTTTGACCTGTGAAAGCCGCCTGCAGCCGGTAACTCCACCAGAACCAGAACCGGAACAAGAAGCTGCTCCACCTGTACACCTCTCTAACCATTGTTTGCTGCTTCAGGTGGCGAGAGCCGGGAACAGCGCCCCCTCTATCCCAGCAACAGACAGCAGGAAGTTGTCCTGCTCCAGGTGTAACCGTATGAACCGCGGGGACGCCAGATACTGCGACTGGTGTGGCGCTAAGGTGAATGCTCACCTGGACGTCATCCAACCACTAAAACCTGAAACCGGGCCTCTGCTAGCTCTATGTTAGCCTAGCACAGACTATCACAGACTGTTTTCATCCATGACTATGGTTCATTTAGCTTTGGTCTCAGGTGCCCGGTTGGTTAAATCTGAGCTGTAGCTTCATCGCTAATTGCTGCTAAACCCTAACAAAAGCATAACAGCACAATAACCTTTAAGTGAAGACAACTCCAGATTTTCCCCATTTGTTTTAGTGCAAAGAAGATTTAGGAGAATATTTACGTTTAATCCTTCAAATTATCCTCGAGCCATATGTTTGACACCTGCGCTTCAAGTGTTTACACAACTAAATCAGACAAATTGTTTTCCAAATTGTGCTTCCAGTCTGTGCTAAGCTAGGCTAAAGGTGAACTGATGAGCACAAAAACACAGAACAAGAAACTATTATTTTAGCTAAATAATGTTAGCAACTAAACATAGGTGCTCTATGGTTAATGTGAATAGTTGTAAAGTAGAGCCAAACAAATCAATATCTGCAGTTTGACTTCGTTGCTAAACTAGCAGTCTTCATGCTAATGTCTGTTTTTAGCCCGGTCATGCTGCTAGCTGTGTGATGTGCCAGCGATGTGGAGCGAGTGGACACCCGTACGCTTTCTACTGTGCAGCCTGCGGCGCCTTCCTGGAGGCACAAGCTCCTCCCCGCTTGTGTGAGCAGGCGCCAGGACTGAACTCCCATGATGCCACCTGGCAGGCCACGCCATCATCCAACCCTGCCCAGAGTGTTAAGGTAGCCCCGCCCACGGTGGACCAGTACACACAGACTGTAGGACTCTATTTCCCATCAGCCACTGAGCTGCAGAAAAAGGAACAGAAGGAATTCTTCAGCCGCCAACGGGCGACCAGAGACCGTCGAGCTTTGCTGACCCCCATCAGCCCAGGACGGGGTAAGACCTTCCACCAATTACTGCTAATAGAAGTACTACAATTACTACTGCTTATACAAATAGTGCTAATGATAATGTGAATAGAAGTACAACAAATACTACTGCTTGTACTAGCACTGCTAATGCTAATATTACACCAATCGAATGTGTCTCGCACCTTAGTTCCTAGACACAAGAGACACCTATTAAGAGATGAAGGATGACATTGGACTGACATGGTATTAGCATTAGCCAACTATTAGCAGTAATGGTACAATTAGCATTGGCATTAGCAATAGTTTCAGTAGAAATCATCCGTTTCTTTGTTGTCATACATTGTCGTCCTTTGTCTCTTTGAAGTTGTCTAGTTCCAAGATGCAAGAGACATTGATTGGACTGGTGTATAACTGATGTTAGCAGTACTCCTAGCAGTAGCATTAGTATTAACAGTCCTGTTAGTAGGCTTATTAACATTAGCAGTATTATTAGCAGTAGCAATACTATTAGCATAAGCATGAGCGGTAGTGTCGGCATTTAGCACTGGTTTTAAGGTTGTAGTTGGGTCGTGGTTCTGGTTGTAGGGTTCTGATGTGTTTTATCTTCAGGTTACTGGAGGAAGCAGCTGGATCATGTGTGCGCTCACCTGAGGAGTTACGCCCAGAACAACGCCCCCTTCAGGACCCTGCTGGGAGAACCTCGTCTGGGCCGGGTACGTCAACCAATCGGTCCAACCACTCCGTCACCTCAGCAGGTGCAGGTGCTGGTGTAGTTCACTTCCTGTCTTCCTGTCCGTTCAGATGGTTTCCGCGGTGATCCAGGAAGACCGGTACGAAGTCAGTCTGACTGTCAGCTTCGTTTCGGCCGGACGTCAAGACCAACCGGTGAGTTGAAGACACAGACCTGAACTCGAGTAAAAGCCACGTCATAAGTGAAGCCGTTTGTTCTCAGGTCGGTTCTGAAGGTGACGGCGTTGAACCAACAGCTCCGACCGAGTCTCTGAGCAGCGTCACAGAACGATCGGCTCCAGAAACCCTCAGAACTAACGGTTAGTGGGTGGAGTCATCCAATAAGTCTTGATTCAGGTCTCATCATGGAACCACAAGCTATCAGTAACTCCTCTTAGCCTCTCAGCTAACGGTAGCTCTTTATAGCCTCTCAGCTAACAGTAGCTCTTTCTAGCCTTCTAGCTAACAGTAGCTGTTCTTGCTGCATTTGTGTGTCACACAGGAAGTGATCCACCCTCCAGTCGGAAGAGACTCCCCAGACCAAACCCGACGACCACTCCTCCGGTAAGGAACAGAGTCACTTCCTGTTCAGTCAAACGAGAAACGAGAACTCCTCTCTCATTGGTTGCCTGGTTGCAGGTGAAGGACAGTCAGCTGCTGAAGGAGCTCGGTCCAGGTCGAGGTCAGGTCGACGCCATCCAGCAGCTCCTGGATCAGGTTTGAGGCTCTACGTCCTGTCAGCATCCTCGTCAGACCTCGTCACCTGAAACAGTCCACTCTGATTGGGTGCGTTTGTTCCAGGGGGCGGATCCTTCCTGCTGCGGAGGAGACGGCCGCCACGCCCTGACAGTTGCAGTGGTGAACGGTCACCATGACGTACTTCCTGTTCTGGTGCAGCGAGGAGCCGACGTGGATCAGCAGTCTGGACGGTAGGACGCTGTTTAGGCTTCTGTATTAAATGAAGCCAGAGCAAGTAGAGCTCCCCCTGGTGTCTGGCTGCAGTGTGAGTTATAGGCTCCACCTCCTCCATGTTGTTGGGCGGAACTTGAGCCAAACTAAAACACTGAAATACAAGTAAAATGTTTTTTTTAAAGATGAATTCAGTGCTTTTAGGTAGTAAATATAATGTTGATGAATGTTCAAGTGTTAATTTTCTTTTGGATAAGTTTCGTTTTTCTTATCTGATGTTGTAGAAACGTCCACCTCCCAGAAATGTAACTATGCTTCACAACGACGCAGACCACGAGAACTGTGATTGGTCCTCTTGCATGTTTCTGCTTTAGTATTTCCGGCTGCATCTCCATCTCCTACGATTTTCAAATATATACCCAAATGGCAAAAAAGACACAGCGCCAACTAGTGTTTGGGGGGAGTTGTTGCAGAACAAGACAGTATAAGTAGAAATGTCTCACGTCTACATATTATGGCTATATGGCCTGTATCCCACAGTACTATAAAGGAGCCTTAAGACGATGAGTCTGAGCTTCAAACTTATGAAAAGATGAACGGGTGAATGTGATGAGCTCCTCCTCCTCCTCCTCCTCAGGATGAAGAACACGGCCCTGCATGAAGCTGCAGCTCTGGGCTCTGAAGGTCTGAGGAGTGCGGAGATCCTGCTCAGGTATGACTCACCTGGACAAAAACTCAGAAACACAAGTAAGGGAAGGTCGGTTTTGATCTGGTCTATCCTGATCTGTTTTCATGCTCATTCACAAATACACTATAATGCCAAAAGTATTCTCTAACCTGCCGTTACACACATATGACATCCCACTCTTAATCCAGCTTCAACTCTTCTGGGAAGGTTTTCCACATCCAGGTTTAGGAGTGTGTTTATGGGGACTTTACTAAGGTCAGAGGAGAAGTCCTGGCTCACAGTCTTCATCTAATTCATCCTCAAGGTGTTCTACTGTGTTGGGGTCAGGACTCGACATCCATAAGGAAGTCACTTTAATGTTGAATAGAGTGGGTGTGGTGAATCTGAAGGATCCTGCCGTCTTTCCTTACAGTCCATTGCCCAAACAGTGTTGAGAGGGATCTTACAGGGTGTCCAATGACTCTGGAGCAGATGTTCACTACGATGGAAGGGAACCAGCATGTGAAGGAGGCGCTGATGCTCCCTATGAAGGAGCAGAACGAAGCTCAGACTGAAGGAGTTCATCTCCCTCAGGAGACGCTGTCTTTGGTGGCAACGATCTCATCGAAGTACCGTTCTCCTGGTGACCTCCGAACCCAGACTGGTTCATCAGATTACCAGATGGAGACGTGTGATACGCCTCCACTGCTCTAGAGTCCAGTGGGCGACGCTTCCCGTCACTGCATCCCACTCTTTACACCGGGCTCGGTGATGTTTGGCTTGGATGCAGCTGTTGGCCGATGGAAACCCAGCCGACCTCTGTCATTTTACCTGGTCTGACACTTCAATGGCTTCCACGTTGTTATAAAACCACTGACAGTCGACTGTGGAGTATCTTAACACTAACACTTCTTTCACTAATGTTTGTAGAAGCAGTCTGCATAACTAGGTACTGGATTTTATAAGCGTATTTCTTCACCAGGATGAAGAATGAATGAAGTATAGAGCAAGTGATCAGCTGATTAAGGAGAGAAGCGTTCTGTATCAGGCTCTGGAGCACTTCCCAGCTAACTGTAGCTCCTCCCGTTTCTTCCTTTGAATAATGTATTTAGTTCACTGCCACCTGCTGGTGTGACGAGTTATTTCCCGTTAGGACACATGTCAGCCAGTCCTCGTTAGCTATTTGCTTCGTCTCGTCGTGACTTAAACTGTGCAGAATGAAATCCCTGAAGCTCCTCCCACCTGCTGACGTCTTCCTGGTTTCAGGTGTAAGGCCAGCGTGAGGCGGAGGAACGGCGCCGGTCAGACGGCGTACGACGTGGCGCTGAGCTCCGGCTGCGGCAGCGTGGTGTCTCTGCTGGCCGCTCAGACCGGACACGACCTACTGGACAAACTGGGAAAAGTCAAACTGAACCTGGACGTCTTCTGACACTAAACACCACTGAATACTAAACATGACGCTTTTAGATGTTTCCAGTTTGATCTTTGAAGGAATTGAAATAAAATTTTCTACTGTAGGCTGATGCTGTGGTGAACACGGATTCAGGAATATCTCCAAAAAATACCAGGTCCATGTTCATGACCCTGGTCTCTTTGGATTCTCTGTCAGTAACGTTGTGTCTGTTGCTTTGTCTGATTAATTAGTGATGAACTAAAACATCTTCTAGATTAGATCGTAGAAAACACCCTGATAGCAATAATATCATTCTGAACTCATTCATCAACCCCTTGACTCGACCTGGACCAACAGTTTATAGAGAAACCACAAAGCTCATGCGTTCTACAAAGGTTCTAGTAAAAACAGAACCAGACCCACTCTCCATTTAAACCCGTGGATAAAACCAGAGAACCCAAAGTGTTCCACGTTAAGTTTTTACTTTTTGAAAGAAAATACAACTGATTCCCACAACAGGAGGCAACGAACACACAATCCAACCTTTGGACATTTTAGTTTTCATTGTGCACATAAAAATATTGACATTTCCTCCATGTTGTTCATACATGTAACTCCCCAGGGAAACCAGTCACTAGGGCGTGTTACATTACCAGTGTTAAGCTAACTTCGACTACAACATGGCTGTGTTGTGTTTGTTCTCTGTGGTACCACCTTTACCCCACTAGATGGAGGCAAAGAACCATGTAAGAAACTGAGGCACAGTGTTAAGATTCATGTGGACAGGTAATAAAAACCGCATCACCTACATTTGTTGTCAGTTGTTCTTGGATTTGACGAAACATTGAGACGTGGCTACAGGTTTTCTCCATTAGCTGAGGCTAGCTGGTTAGCTCCGGCTACATGACGCTATCAATGGAAATAGTAGCTTCTCAAGGTTCTCGTGAGACCCAGCATGGCAGAGTGGACTACAGTGGATTGTGGGTACTGTTGCAACGCCCTTACAGAATCTATAACGCGATAAACCGAGTCAACGAGCAGCTTCTAGATGTCTAAAAACCAAATGTGTGAGTGTTCAGCTTCATTTTAATGTCTCTCAAACAAAAACAGAAACATTCAAACAGACAACGAAGAAAAAGAAGACGCTCCAAGACATTTCCAGACTGATGCCCAAAACACATCTGCAGGGTTTGTGCTCCAACATCTGGACCGGCCCCGGCTCAGCGTCTCAGGCGCAGGAAGAAGGCGTGGCGACACTCGGCGCTGTCCACAGGGTAATATTTATCGTAGAAGTCCAGGATGTACTCCTCGGCCTTGAAGCCAAACTTCTGGTACAGCAGCATGGCGGCGTTGCTGGCCGACACATGCAGCGTCACGTCCTTCCCCATACACGTCTGGAAGCACAGCAACACCAACGTCACAAAGCAGACCAGAACCTGGACTACAGACTGGACTAGGAGACCAGAGACTGGACCAAAGACGAGACTTGAGACCGGAGACTAAACTAAAGACCAGAAAATGGACCAAAGTCTAGACTAGAGATCACAGACTGAAACAGATCATGGACTGGAAACTAGAGACTGGACAAGAAACTGGAATGGAGACCAGAGATTGGAGTAGAGGTTGGACTAGAGACCATAAAGTGGTCCCTCCTCTTTAACCATTCTTTACTGAACTCATTTAGGAGACGAAAAATGTTAATGGAATAAAGATCCACAAAGACACATTTCTACCGGTCATAAAACAACAGAGAAAGTAATTCATTACATCTAAAATGTTCTGTAATGTGATCCTGTTGGACTTTAAGGTAATAAGTTCTTCTTAAGAGAACTCAGACCTGGATCAGGTGGTAGATCATGAAGGTGCCGATGCCGGCCCTCCTCCACTCGGGATGAACCAACAGGAAGGAGATGTAGGCCTCGTTGTACTTCACGTCCGGAACCATGAAACCGAAGCCGACCACCACCTTCTTGTAGAGGACCACCACGCTGAAGTCTGGGTACTGGAGGCACTCGGACAAGTCCACGCCTGGAGGACCAAACATGGACGCTTGATTTTCCGGAGCACAACGGTGGAAGCTACAGAGGACGGAGAGACTGTCCTACCTGGCCAGAAGCTGTCGTGACACATGGCGTTGACGGAGGGGATGTGGTTTGGGCGAACGTAGCAGTAGTCGATGGAGGCGTCGGGTTCGGGGACCCAGTTGGGATCCTTCCTGTGAGGGTACGCTCTGATCTCAGCCAACAACCGCAGCTTCACCGGACGACTCTCATAGTCCCTCCTGAAGGATGACAAAGGTAGAGCCTGGACCAGAGCCTGGACCAGAGCCTGGACCAGAGCCTGGACCAGCAGCAAGTCTGAGGTCTGACTTTACCTGATGTAGGGCTTGAGGATGCGGGCGGTGTAGGGGCTCTTGATGCTCTGATCCAAACTTCCTTCAGCTCCCATCAAGCGATGCCAGAAGGAGACGGAGTGGTGCTGGACGCCTCTTCTAGTGGAAATGTTGGTCTGAACAAACGTCGGAGACGTCGAGAGACAAGAGTCAGTCCAGAGAGAGGAACCCAATAACTACATACATGATCCTTTATTTAAAGAGGGTTTTTACGGCACGTCATCAAGTAGATTATGGGAAATTATTTCCTTGGCAGACCATGACAAACAATTGGATTTTTATAGAGTTATTACATATTATGAAGAACAATGTTAAAAGTCATCAGAGGAAAAGAGGCACTTATGGTTATTGAAACAAAACCAGGATCTACGAGGCAAATGTCTGGACAGCATCTGAATTTGTTCAAGCTACCACATGTGACATTATCGACTTCTGTCGGATTCTGATGATATTTAATAGCCTGCTACGGTAGCAACACCGTTCTTAAAATGTAGAGAATCTATAATCTTCTGTCTTTCTCATTGTATCCAGGTGAAAAGTCCGACCCAGATTAGGTGAAATCTGTTGGAATGAAAGGTCAGCAAAGATCACCTGAAGAAACAAGTAACTTGATATGAATCATATTATTATCTGCTATCAACATTTCAATTACCATAATAAAATAAAGAAATGGGCCAAACAAATCTCCTAGATCCTGGTTTAGCTTCACTAACCACAAGCGCCTCCTTAACTCTGATGACTTCAGGCTTTGTTCTCACTGATCTGTTGTAAGTTTTTTTTCAGTGTGTAAAATTCCAAATGTTTTTCATCGTCTGCACAATTGATCCAATAATTCACCAGGTTTCAGGGTAGATTTTGTGAAGCGTCTTGAGCTCATTTGTGTCATTACTGACTCCACAGTCTCTCTAACCTCAGAGGAAGCTGCATGTTTCAGTAGAACTACCTGGAAGCGATCGAGGATGCGAAGCTCCTGACTGTTGGTGCAGTACTTCCGTTGGACTCCGCCCACCATCAGCCTCCCCGCCTCCTGGGCTCCATAAATCCCTCCCACCAGACTGAGGGTGGCGCTGACCGCCCGGTCCACATCCAGAAGGGGGAGCCCTCTCTGGCGCTTCGCCTGGCGGACCAGCAGCTTCCTGTGAAGACGTTTAGCCGGAGGCGTGACGGCTAAAGCTAACGGACAGGAGTCCAGGCGTCTCAGCAGCATCCTCTCCTCGTACAGACTCAGGAGGGCGTAGCGAGGACTCTGCGATGCGCCGGCTGCTCCGTCTGCTTTCTCAGGGTGAGGTATCCTCCTACGCTCGGGTCCATTGGCGCCAACAACCCCCCCGGTGGACAGAGGTGGACCATCACTCCGTCCAACAGGCTCTCCGAAGTCGTCCTCGCGGCCTTCGTCGTCCTCACTCTCCGCTTCACGTTTGATGTGAGGTGGTGGTGGGCGGAGCTTCTTGCGGGCGACGAGGCTGGAGCTGGCAGGAGGGATGTACTCCATCCCTGGGTCAATCATCCCCTCCGTCTCCATCTCCTCGTCATCTGGAGACAGAGGACACAACATCAGCATTCACCCCATGATTAATTAACTCTTTATGGGTCAAGGAACCATATTTGGTTACTTCATTTCATTGTTCCTCTCAATGAGGTTTATTGTCGTGTGGTTTTCATTGAGCCAATCAGAGAAGATCAAGGAAACATTCTCAGGTCTAATCAGGGTCTAATGTGGTCTACGAGGTCCACCTCTGAATGAACTCTGAGCACAGCTGATTTATTAGGAATGAAGAAGAAGAAGTGTCCTAATGTTTGCCTGAATCAGCTCTGATGTTCTAATGCTCTAAACACATGTTTACACTTGTTTACCGCTGAAGGACAATGAACCATATATGGTAAATTCATTCTTCTCATCATCTTGATTCTCCAAAAACAGTCTTCTGATGCCCTACGATGACTCTAGGATTGAAGTCTACAAAGTATTTCAATGATCTATAAAGGCTTAAACAACAGCTGAACCAGGGTCTGGGATCAACTCACCGTGGAACAGCGCCTGTGGCGGCATGGCGTCAGGGATCAGGTCGGCCTCCGACAGCAAGCTGGGCGTGGCAGAATGAGAAGCAGGAGTTCCCGGGGCGGAGAAGTCGGGTGACGGAGACGGAGACGGGCTGGTTAGAGGGGTTCGGTCCGAGGAGCTGAGGGAGGAGAAGTCAATGACCTCCCCTTTCTCCAGGACGAGATCAGGGCGGCGCCCGATGCTCCCGCCACGACCTCCGCCCAGTTTGACGGGCGTGGAGGAGGTGCTGCGGTCGGTGTAGCCCCCCGCCGCCTCCTTCTGAGCCCGCCGGATGTCTTTGGCTTCCTGGGTGCGGGAGCGGTTCTCCTTCAACTGCATGGCGTTCTCCACCGGGTTCCTGGCTCCTCGTTTCCTCAGACCCTCCACAGTGATGATCGGGTCCACGGTCGGTTTGAAGGCTGGACAGAAACAACACTGAGTCAGAGACTTCACCTGGGTGCTAGAGACTAGAGACTGGACCAGAGACTTGACTAGAGACTGGACCAGAGACCAGAGACTTGACTAGAGACCAGAGACTGGACCAGAGACTTGACTAGAGACTAGAGACTGGACCAGAGACTTGACTAGAGACCAGAGACTTGACTAGAGACCAGAGACTGGACCAGCGACTGGACCAGAGACCAGAGACTGGACCAGAGACTGGACCAGAGACCAGAGACTTGACTAGAGACCAGAGACTGGACCAGAGACTGGACCAGAAACCAGAGACTGGACCAGAGACTGGACCAGAGACCAGAGACTAGACCAGAGACTTGCCTAGAAACCAGAGACTGGACCAGAGACTTGACTAGAGACCAGAGACTGGACTAGAGACTGGACCAGAGACTTGACTAGAGACCGGACCAGAGACTTGACTAGAGACCAGAGACTGGACCAGAGACTTGACTAGAAACCAGAGACTGGACCAGAGACTGGACCAGAGACTTGACTAGAGACCAGAGACTGGACCAGAGACTTGACTAGAAACCAGAGACTGGACCAGAGACTTGACTAGAGACCAGAGACTGGACCAGAGACTTAACTAGAGACCAGAGACTGGACCAGAGACTTGACTAGAGACCAGAGACTGGACCAGAGACTTGACTAGAGACCAGAGACTGGACCAGAGACTTGACTAGAAACCAGAGACTGGACCAGAGACTTGACTAGAGACCAGAGACTGGACCAGAGACTTGACTAGAAACCAGAGACTGGACCATAGATTGGACTAGAGACCAGAGACTGTCACAGTCTGGTGTGACTGCAGTTTACCTTTGGTTCTGGTGGTGGACTTGTCCGCCTCTGGTCTCAGGGTGGGGGGTCTGTTCTGGACCAGCTTCCACCAGCCTGGTTCTCCAAACTCCTGTGCCCCAGAGCGGAAGAAGGTGGGACTACCGACGGAGAGGCAGCCGGCCACCGTGCTCCACCACGTTGACGTCTTCTTCCTGGTTCCCAGGAGGAAGTTCCAGTGTCGGCCAATGAAAGCACAGATGTCCTCTTTCCACCTGAAGTAGCCCTGGCGGCCCGTCCCCTCCAGAGACAGGTTGTACATGGCCAGCATCACCACCTGAGACAGCAGAGACCTGGATCACCCTAAAGCCTGGAGTCTGACCCACCACAGTTTATACTTGTGCGTTTATTGATGCGGATGCTGCCCCGTTAGATAAATTTGCTTTTATTGTCATAATATATTTGTACAACAAAATGTCATGGTCCGATTGTGGGTTAGTCCTGACGCAGAAGCAGATCTCAGCGCCGTAGCCGACGTCCACCTCCCCAGAAATATACCACAGCTACACCGAGTGTATGAGCTGTGATTGTGATCTTTAGTATTTCCAGATTTTTAAATTTGGCTTAATAAAGAATTGGTATGATTAACTGAGGAGGTTCGGAGATTCAGACATTTGCACGACTCGTGTTCAGTGAAAGTTTCAGCCTCCGCTGTTGAAAGTGAAACAGGAAGTAGCAACAAAAATTAACCCAACTGGTAAAAAAAAAGACACAGCGCCCACTAGTGTTTGGGTGGAGTTGTTACGGAACGAGTGCTCACGCTGGCGTAGGCTACGTGCAGTGCTATAAACGAGGCTTGAGTGTTGCTAAGGTGCGTTCCTACCTGCTGCCAGGTGAGCCTCATCCTCTCAAAACTCTCCTTCCCGTCCTCAGAGCATTCGCAGCAGATGAATTTGAAGAAGTTGTCTCCTTTCAGGTAGCTGGGCTGTTCGCCGCGGAGCTGAGCTGAAGAGGAGCGACACCAGGTTAAAGCCACCGCTCTGCTACGTGAACAGGTGCCAATCTGGTTTCGGTCACCGTCCCCGCCTCACCTGCAGGGATCCACTTGTGGCAGCGGTCACAGTAGAAGGACATGTCCTCGCAGGTCCAGCCTCCGTCCCCCTCCTCGCCCACGTCACTGGTCAGAGAGTCCCCGCTCTGGTCATGTGACAGGTCCACCGAGCCCTGGTCCTCCGACTCCACGATCAGCAGAGTCTCGCCCTCCACCTCCCCCTCCTCCAGACCCTCAGAGGCCGACGTGCACGCCGACGTACAGGCCGCCTCGTCCTCACCCCCCGCCAGCGGTTCACTGCTGCTGTCCATCACCGGACCTAAAGACATGGACGGGTAGCGGTAGGACACACCCAGTACTTCCTGGTGTAGCCATGAACGCGCTCGTATTAAAGGTGGTGCATCATGGCGTTTACCTGTCTCAGGTGTCCTGCGGGCGGAGCTGTGTCTCCCTCCGCCGTCTCTCCTCCTCCAGCTGTATGGTCAGGATCCTCTGCTCCTCCAGTAGCCTCAGGTTGTCCTTCTTCTTCGCCAGACGCTCCAGGTCTCGAACTACGCCCTCGTGGAGACGCTGCAGCAGCAGAAGAAGAAAAGGACGGTGTTTGGTGCGACGTCTCGTAAATGACTTTTCAAACAGTTATTAAATCAGCAGAACTTTGTCTCTAATTGACCGTCCTGTCCTCTCACTGGAGACACGTCCCGTTCCTACAGCGACCTTCAAAGTAAAGCTACGTGTCGCCTGTGAAGGTTCTCAGTCATAGATGCTCATCTTAAGCCAAGACAAAGCGAGTAGAGCGCCCCCTGGTGACTGGCTGCAGTATAGATCACAAGCTCCACCCCCTCCATCTTAGTGGGCGGGGCACTAAAATACACATCAAGTAACTTTTTTCAACAATGGTTTCTGTCATTTAGGGTAGTTCATATAATGTTAATGAATGTCCAAGCGTCAATTCTTTGTATAAGTTTTGTTTTAGTTATTTGACTAATTTTTTCTATAAGATCTTGTGTCGATGATGTCAGAGTCGGACCCAAAGATTCTCTGTGGGGTTCAGGTCTGGACTGATCTGAATTGAATGATCTGGTCTCACGCTCCCTGATCATCTTTCACTATTTGAGCCCCGTGAATCCTGGAATATGGCATCAGGGGGGAAAAACTCCACGGATGGAATAACCTGGTCATTCAGTATATTCAGGCATCAGCTGACCTCAGTCTTTGGGCAGAATGTTGCTGAACCTGGACCTGAGCTCCTGCACCAACCCCAGATCATAGCGCTGCCCCCACAGGCTGGTACAGTGGACACTAGACACGATGGGGGGCATCGCTTCATCTGCATCTCTTCTTACCCTGATGCCCCCATCACTCTGGAACAGGGTCGATCTGGACACATCAGACCACATGACCTTCTTCCATGTCTCCAGTCCAGTTTTTCTGCTCCCTAGAAAACTGGAGCCTTTTTCCCGGTTAGCCTCACTGACTAGTTCAGTTGCCTTCACATTGGTCTTACTTTCACTATTTCACTATTAAACATAGCACTGAGTTCTACTGGTGGTTTTCTTCCATTTAATTTCACCAAATGTTTAAGTGATCGTCCATCACCATCAGTCAGGATTTTGTTTCCGACCACATTTCTTCCTGGAAGACGATGGTTCCTCACCATCCTTACAGTTTTTAATAATGCAAAGTTTTTAGTAGTTTCTGCTTCAGTCTCCTTAGATGTTTTCTCTGCTTGATGCAGCCAATAATTTGAAACTTCTTAAACAGACAAACATCTTCTCCATCACCACATGATGCGTCTTTCCACGTGGTTGTTTAAGAAATGAGAAGCTACTCATTGCATCAGCTGGGGTTAAATAACTTGTTTCCAAGTGGAAAGATAATCACACGCGCACTAATTATCCAATAGGAGGCTCCTGGTTATTTAATTAGTTTAATCCAGGTGGGGTCGTTTTTGTCCAGACAGTTTAGCTACAAGCTAAAAGTTTTACGTTAATTCCATTCAACTGACCCGTCTCACCGATAAAAAAAAGAAAAAACAAAAACACCGCTAACATCCAATGACCTCTCCCCTGCTAACCGTTAGGCTAGCTGTTAGCCTGGCTGCTACCGTTAGACCGGTTCGGTCCGGTTTACCTCTCTGTCCCAGGTCTGTTTGAGGTGGACACCAGCCACGGTGCTAACGGTCAGAACCACGGAAACTCCCAGAACCACTTTAGAGGCTGTAGACATCACGTTAGCGTTAGCTTCGAGTTAGCCAGCTGCTAACTAGCGGCTAACTTGCTGGGTCTTCTTCTTCTTCTTCTTCTTCTTCGCTGAATAATAAGAGATGGTTCTTCTTCTTCTGGAGGTTTATTACAAGATGCAGCACCGCCACCAACCGGTGAGAGTCTGTAATTTGATCTCAGGCGGACCAGACCAGTAACAGAATAATTATTATATATTTATTATATTATATTATATTATTATATATTATATTATATTATTATATATATATGGGCACATTGCTGTTTATCATGGTCCTGGGTCTCAGTGTGATTTTTGCACATTGTAAATTCATGCTGCCAGTCAGATAAGATCCTATGTTGAGCCGCACGTCTGAATATATAATTAGTTACATATATCTATGTTTTTTTACAGTAATTAACGTCATAATAATCCTGACTTCTAATTTAATAGCTAATATAAATCATCTTTTAATTGATATTTCAGACATGTCCACAAACACAAAGGCAACAGTGTGTGACAGATGAAGCTGATTTTATTGATCAAGTAACATAAATAGGACGAATGTTTCACTGTACATACGCAGAGTAAAAATAAATAGAGTCACAGCAATAAATTAAAAGCAGGAATGAGTCCACGCTGCGGGTCGAATGGATATTTACACTTTTTTCTTCAGCAGCTTTCAGCCGACGCTTGGTTTCACTCTACCGTTCACATTCTTCTTTTCACATTTAACGAGTTAGAAAACGGAGAAAAGCAAAAAGCAGCGGCGGATTATTAAAAACCTTCAAGTTACACCAGCGTCCTCGCAGCTAGCAACATTTCTGTAACACGTGTTCGGTATCAAATACTTCAGATACAAAAATATCACACAGACTCTTCGCTGGACCGCTCTCAACTCGCCCCCCCCCCTCCCACCCCCCGGCCCGGCCCCCGACCTTGTGACCTCTGACCCCGCTCAGGGTGGCCTGAGGCGGCCTGGTCAGGATCAGAGGAACCAGGATCAGGATCAGCTGAGTTGGGAGCAGGTCCAGACCTTCAGTTTCTTTTTCAGGTTCTTCCTCACGTGCATACGATCATGAAGTGAAACTCGAGGACACGGACGCTGCAGGTTCTCCAGCGTGTAGCCCCCAAGAAACACGACGCCCCGGAGGCTACAGCTTTCATAGTCCAGCTCCGTGTCCATCACACCCACACACACACACACACACACACCCACACACACACACACACACAGCAGAACAAAACTACAAAAAAAAAGCAACACAAACTGATGTAAACATTATTTAGGAAAAGAAAAACAACCTGAGACTATTCCGTCGTTATCGTCCTTTAAATGTGGAGAAGCTACTGCAGCATCGGCGCCAGTGTTTTCAACGCTAAGTCTAGTTCGTCCACTAGGGGGCAGCACCAGACAAACAGGTGCCCAAAGAGCTAAAGATCTTAAACTAGGTTTATGATTCAATGTTGGAGCCGCTTTTAGCCACAAATGTAGAATCAGAACTTTAGTCTCGATGTTTTTAAGTGGGTTGATTCATTATCTTGTCCACTAGAGGGCAGAGGTTCTCCAGGTGAATTCAAGTCGAGGTCTTGTTACAGACAACTGAAAAAAAGAGGCTCGTTAAGAGGCTCTTGGTTTTCCGAAGTTTTACCAAAAACCTCAAAGACGTGTGATGGAACAAAATAAACTCTTAATGTTCGGCTAACAAGCTTTCAGTAGTAACCAGGTATTACGTCTACAGGCTAAGAGGTAGCGTATTATTAGCTAACTATGTTAAGTCAGTGGGGTAGATGCTATCAGGCTAAGGTTAGCAACAATGTTGTACTCGTTAACAGATTTCACCTCATTGCCTTCTGAACAGATGTGAGCTAAACAGAAATAACAGTCTGATTTGTCCTCGTCATGCTTCTAAACATTAGCCTAGCTAGCTCAATCCAGACAGTTGCTCGTGACCTGTTAGCATTAGCCTCAGTCTGTTAGCATTGTGTACATGGTTTAAGACCCTTTTTGTTTTAAAGGAGTCTGACAGAAACGTTAAGATGTTGATGTTCGCAAGAAGCTGCTTAGTCAGTGTTTCACAACTTCTGAAGAATCTGCAGCATTCACTACAAAACAAAACAAAACAAACAAAAAACACAATAAACGTTAAAGCAACTGGAGGACAGATTAGCTGCCACCATCTTCCCTCCAAAACCCTCCAATGAGAACAACAACTCCTCTACACCAAGAGGATCATGGGAAAATAATCTCCATTAAAGCTGCAGCTGTCCAGGAAGCATTTGACTTAGCATAGCACAAAGACTGAAAGTTAGTCTAGCTCCACCACAAGAAAGAAAAAACAACTTTTGTCTCTTTTAAAAAATGTTTTTGAAAACAAGTTATTGTAGCAGCCACCTGCAGGGCAAGCTAACAAACCCCTGTAGCTCGTAAAATAACTGTTGCTAGTGACGATGTGTTACGATAGAAGGTCGTGATTGCAACGAATCTGATTGGAGTGTTCGTGCTAAGCTACGCTACCAAATTCTGGAGCCATGTCCATGCTAAGCTACACTACCAAATTCTGGAGCCATGTCCATGCTAAGCTACACTACCACATTCTGGAGCCGTGTCCGTGCTAAGCTACACAAACACATCCCAGAGCTGTATTCATGCTAAGCTACACTAACACATCGTGAAGCCATGTTTGTGCAAAGATATGCCAGACACATCCTGGAGCCAAGTTTGTGCTAAGCTAAGCTAACACATCCTGGAGCCAAGTTTGTGCTAAGCTAAGCTAACACATCCTGGAGCCAAGTTTGTG
Source organism: Mugil cephalus (assembly GCF_022458985.1). Lineage (NCBI taxonomy): Eukaryota > Metazoa > Chordata > Actinopteri > Mugiliformes > Mugilidae > Mugil > Mugil cephalus. Next base: position 30,584,592 of record NC_061771.1, read on the forward strand.
CTAAGCTATGCTAACACATCGTGAAGCTACAGCAGTAATGCAGGAGAGGAGGCGAAAACATTGATGCTCAACATTTTGCTGAATGAACTCTTCTGTTGTCAGTTGTGAAAGTTTCTGGTCCAACCTTCAAGATGCCGCAACAACACACGCACACGCACACTCGATTACACAGATTACATTTCCCTTGAGAGTTCTGAGAGTAGACGGTCTGGAAGAAAAGCGCCGCTCTTCTCGTCTACCCAACGTCAAACTCCTCGGCTGCTGGAAGAGTCTTCACAAATGAAAAGAGTTCTGATTGCTAAACCTACACAGACACAAACGTCCCCGTTCCCTTTGTCCGGTATTCACAAGTTAAGGTAGTCCGGGTGAAATCAAAACCAGAGAAGAAGAAGCCGCCCCCGTGTCGTTGGGATGTCCAACTGGAGACTCATCTGGAGGACGTGTGTCTCTCCGGCTGAACTACATCTACTTTGTTGCCAAGCTAACGCCCCTCTATCTAGCTTGTTAGCAATCGAGTTCCAAGCTAAAGTTTCTTAAAAAGTTAACTCCTCTAAAGCTAGTTTGTTAACAACTAGCTCCTCTAATGCTAGTTTCTTAAAAAGCTAACTCCTCTCTTGAAAGTTTGTTAGCAAGCTAGCTCCTCTAAAACTAGTTTTTATAGCAAGCTAGCTCCTCTCTAGCTAATTTGTTAGCAAGCTAGCTCCACTAAAGCTAGTTTGTTAGCAAGTTAGCTCCTCTAAAGCTAGAAGAAGCCACCCTCCCATCAGCGGGACGTCCAGCCGGAGAGACACTCGGGATCAGGATGGAAACGTCCAAGGGGGAGTCGTTGAACCGAACGGCGCTTTAATATCGTGCAGCTAAAGCTTGGTGGTCAAAAACAACAGAAGCTCCTGGCGATGAGTTGAAGGTAGCGGCCAGATCCACAGAACGAAGGAGGGAAGGAGCGTCTGGGTCAGCAAAGCATCTACGACTACAAGAACTGGCGGTTTGACGTTTTTTTTTTTGTTGTTGTTTTTGTTTTTTTCTTGGGCGCTCCACTACCGGAGACCCCGGCGTCCAGAGAGCGTTGGAGCGTTTGAACCCTGGACTGGTTGAGTCCCTGGGACTGGCGGTGGATCAAGAGTCAAGACACGAGTGCAAACGAACAGAATCCAGCCCAGGCACGAATATTTCAACCCTGTGCCCCCACCCCAGGAAAAAACTTTTGGCTTTGTGGTTATGTACAGAGACGTCCCGTGGAGACAGTCTGATGTCCATCAAGCTCCCGTGGGCGTCCAGGACTGGAGGATGTTGGCGACCCAGCGCCGGCGTCTTGAGTCAGGGTCAAGTCTTCAAGCTGAGAGGAGGCGGAGCTAACCGTGGCGGTCTGCTGTGTGGATGTTTGAGTGATCGATTCAGTCAACTCTATGTTTAACTGTAGTGTGGGTGTGGCCTTCAACTAGCTCCGCCCCCTCTGTCTAGCTCCACCCCAGCTACTGGTGGACCTCATTAGCGATCAGACTGTCCTCCCCTGACTGGAAATCCGCCTCGTTGATGCTGTTCCCTCCGTTCAGCATCTCCTCGTCCTGAGACGACCCTCGGTCCTCTTCCCCGCTGCCACCGCCCGGCTCGTCTGAGTTTGGGTCCTGGAGAACCTGGGCGATGTACATCTGCTGCTGCTGCTGCTGCTGCTGCTGCTGTCGGACCACACAGAACCACAACCAGGTTACGAGCAACTACTTAGCTCATGATTACTATTTCCAAATTTAAGTTACTGTAATGGACATTGGCTACATGGCCTTTTAGATCATGACAGACACTCAGTTAGCAAAGTTATTAAATCACAAACTAATGCTCTAATAAACTCAGAATCTGGAAGTAGTTTAGTCCACCACAAACTGAAAAACTATAGAACTACATCTACTGTCTTACTTTCCTCTCACTCTAAAGCTAGTTTGTTAGCAAGCCTGCTCCTCTGTACCTAGTTAACCAACTAGCGCCTTTCTAGCTACTTTGTTAGCAAGCTAACTCCTCTAAAGCTAGTTTGTCAGCAAATTAACTTCTCCAAATCAAATTTGTTAACAAGTCAGCTCCTTTCTAGCTAGCCAACAAACTAGCTCCTCTGTAGCTAGTTTCTTAGCAAGCTAACTCCTCTAAAGCTAGTTTTTAACGGCAAAGTAACTCCTCTAGTTTGGTAACAAGCCAGCTCCTCTCTAGCTAGTTTGTTAACAAGCTAACTCCTTGGAAGCTAGTTTGTTAGCAAGTTAGCTCCTCTCTAGCTAGTGTCTTAGCAAACTAACTCCTCTGAAGCTAGTCTGTCAGCGAATTAACTTATCTAAATCTAATTTGTTAGCAAGCCAGCTCCTCTCTAGCTAGCTAACAAACTAGCTCCTCTCTAGCTAGTTTCTTAGTGAGCTAACTCCTCTAAAACTACTTTGTATGGCAAATTAACTCCTAAAGATAGCTTGTTAACAAGCCAGCTCATCTCTAGCTAGTTTGTTAACAAGCTAAATCCTCTAAAGCTAGTTTGTTAGCAAGTTAGCTCTTCGCTAGCCAGTTTCTTAGCAAGCCAGCTCATCTAAAGCTAGTTTGTTGACTATTGCATGTAAGAAATAATGAGAACATAACTCACCTGAGATTTTGTGGTCGGGGAAGACGAGGGACGAGCTGGACGTCCGTTCTCAACGGCGTCCACGTCGTTCTCCTTGGTGTCAATCTGAGACAGAGACAGTGAGACAGAGACGATGAGACATCTGATTTAACAGCTGATCGGTTCACTGTAGGATCCTGAGCCGATGTTACCTTGTAGTTGTGAGCGCTGAGGTACTTGAAGTGCCCGAAGCAGACGTGCGACAGACAGACAACGATTGTGACGATCAGCACCACCAAAGTGAACATGGAGGTTGGCGTCTGGAAGCCTGACAGCACATTAGCATTTAGCATTAGTTAGCTACATGTTACACATCCACCCACCAAACAACAATGAACCTGTCTAAATGAGTAAATGCATATCAGGTGTTTCATTGGTCGGTGCAGCAGGGGGCGGGGCTTACCTGTGCGTACAGTGGAGAAGAAGAGCAGCCAGAAAAGGCAGAGGATGGGAGCAGCCACCACCTGGGTGACAGCGCCGGAGTGGATCTTCTTGTCCAGCTTCGATGGCAGGTAGGCGTAGTACATGTTGTACCTGTCCACCAGGTGTTTGAGCAGCATATACATCAGGCCTGCAGGGGACAGGTGAGCAGAACACCTGGTTAGACCGAACTCTGGACTCAACCTGGTTTTGGCCCAACCTGCCTTTAAACTTGGGGCATGACCTGCAATTCTTAACAGCTAGCTAACAACCATCTATCTATCTATCTATCTATCCATCCATCCATCCATCCATCCATGCTGAGTGGTGACTGACCGAAGGGGACGATGATGGGGCAGGTGATGCTGTAGGCCATCACGACCGTGAATACGTTCATCATCCACGCGTACGCCGCCCCGAACTGGAACTCGTAGGCCTGATGCTGGAGGAACCAGAGAGAGCATTGGTGTCAGAACAGCGCCCCCTTCAGGCTGACATGTCAGAACTGTGAGTTGCTGTTAGCCCTTACCCTCTTGACGTTGCGGCGGTCGGCGGCGGAGCGAGCCAGGCAGAGCCGGATCATGTACATGAGCAGACCGGGAATCCTCAGCAGGTCCATTGCGTTACCAATGAAAGCGGAGGCGATGACGTAGTTGACAAAGAACGCTCCATTATCCGGCAGGAAGACGCACCTGAAGGCAACGTGAAGCATCAAAATGTACTTTTATAACTATTTATTAGTTCAAGTTTCATTGTGTTTAGGTTTGACTTAGTTGCGACTTACTCAAATCTGACTTTGGCATCAGCCAAGAACTTCTTATCAAACAACCAGCGGAAGAAAACATCCAGACTGGAAAACACAGAGTAGACGTGTAAACATTGAGACATCAGAGGTGAGAGGTCACCCAGAGGCCGATGGGTTTATCATTATTACCTGCTGAGTCCGAGAGACGGCAGCAGCAGAACCATGAAGATGAGGAAGGTGTAACATTTGTGCATCGTTGTCCGGTTTTCTCCAGACCTGCAGAAACCCGGGCAGGGGCAAATGAAGATGTAAGATGGGCAAAAGAAGCTCATACAGGGACCTCTTGATGTAAATCAAGAGGTAAGACGAGTTTAAAGTAGGTTTGGAGAAGATGCATTAGGTCAAATATGAGAAACGCAGTCGTCCAGTTTCAAATATGAGGTTTGCTGTCAAACTGGACTCGTTTTGATTTTCACTTCCAAATCTTTCGGTCTTGACTTTTTTTTGCTAATTAAGCTAACTTTGTGCTAAGCTAGATTGACAGTTTCCCCCATTTCCATTGGTCTTCCTATGCTAGGCTGTTTCCATTATTTTCAATCTTTCTGTTATACTAGGCTGACGGTTTCCACTATTGTCAACCTTTGTGCTAAGCTAGGTTAACAGTTTCTGCAATATTCAGTGTTTTAGCAAGCTAGGCTAACTATTTCCAATATTTTCAATCTTTGTGCTATGCTATGCTAACTGTTTCCACTGTCTTCAACCTTTGTGCTAAGCTACAGTGACAGTTTCCCCCATTTTCATTGGTTTTGCTATGCCAGGCTAACTGTTTCTACTATTTTCAATCTTTGTGCTAAGCTAGATTAACAGTTTCCCCCATTTTCATTGGTTTGGCTATGCTAGGCAAACCGTTTCCACTATTGTCAAACTTTGTGCTAAGTTAGATTAACAGATTCCCCTATTTTCAGTGGTTTTGTTATGCTAGGTTGACTGTTTAAGCAAGGCTAATAGTTTAGCTAGAACAAGAGGTTTCCTTGTTTTTGTGCTAAGCTAGGCTAGCAGGTCTCAGGACTGGATTGGACGCGTCTTGGGGCTTATGGTTGCCTTTTAACTGTTAACCAGCTGCATGCTAGCGTTAGTGACAGGGGGCAGAGGAAGCAGGAGTACCTGGTCCAGTGAGCCTCAAAGAAGGCAGAGTAGTAGACAATGGTGGGCAGCAGAGCAGAGAAAGCCCAGAGCAGCAGAGTGGGGAAAAACTGAGTGACGATGGGATTCTGTCCAAAAGAACAAAGAGAGAGAGCGAAAAAGAAAAAGGATCATCAGAAAGAAGATGGACAGAATTCTTGGTCAAGTGAGATGAAAAGACGGTGGGTCTGTCCTTACGTTGAGATACTCGACGGGCTTGGTGACGTTGAACTTGTCCATGGTGGAGATGATGATGGCAGGAGTGGTGAGGAAGAAGAGCAAGATGAAGAGGATGCAGTTGATGATGAAGCAGCGAATCCACCAGGAGATCCCGCCCAGCGACAAGTGTTCCCTGTAGGAAAGAGGAACAACATCAGCTGATCTCTAAGGGTACGTTTGGTGTGTTCGGTGGGTGGGGGACGTACCAGCGGACGTTCTGTGGGTCCGGTGCGTAAGAAACACTCCAGTTGTGAACGTGAAGAACTTCGCTGAACTGAGAGGAACGAGGCTCCTGGCGACATCGACAACCCTGAACCTGGCAGGCGTTGAAGTCCTTCAGAATGCTGTGGACAGAGGGGGTGGAGTCAGGCAGTTAGGAGGTGGAGTCATACAGATAGGGTGTGGGGTGGGACAGTTAGGGGTGGAGTCGGGTAGTTAAGGAGGTGGAGTCTGACCATTAGGGAGAGGAGTTAGATAGTTTGGGGTGGAGTCACACAGTTAAGGGGTGGTGTCAGATCATTAGGAGGTGGAGTCAGACCCTAAGGAGGCGGAGTCAGATCATTCGGAGGTGGAGTCAGATAGTTAGGCAGTGGGTCAGGTAGTTGAGGGGAGGAGTCAGGCAGTGAAGAGGTGGAGTCAGGTAATTAAGGGGTGGGGTCAGGTAGTAGGTGGAAACAGACAGTTATGGGGCGGAGTCAGACAGTTAGGGGTGTGGTCAAAGGAAGGATTGGGAGTGGAACAGGAACTCTACATATTATACAGACAAAAAACATCCACCGAAACAAAAACTTAAAGTAAAAGTTTTAGAGAACGTGATGACGGATGGGTGGGAGGAGCTAGAGGGAGATGAAAGGGGCGGAGTCAGGACGGGTCTTACATGGCTGTCATGGCCTCATTCTGGAAGGTGACGAAGGCCATGCCCAGAGGTTTAGTGTGGACCTTCTCCTTCTCCTTCCTGTACTCCTCCTTCAGTTTGGCCTCCCTCTTAGTGTAGTAGCTAACGGCCTCCTCCTGCAGGACGCACATGCTAACAGTTAACATGTTAACATGCTTATGTTAAACGACTAACACATTTAATATTTAACTTACTAACATTTAACATGCTAGTGAAGGTTTGTTGCTAACTCTGGCTTCTAGTTAACGTTAATTATAATAACTCTTTAGTGGAACGTGGCTTTAGACTCTGTATTATCGTCACCTCCTCGCAGCCGGTGATGGCGCAGCAGCAGAGGTGTCCGCAGGGTTTGGGGTTGATCATGGTGGGAACGTGTTCCTTCGCCATCAGGTCAGTGAAGAACTTCTTACTGCGCTCCGTCTTCTTCCTGCAAAGACAAAGTCCAGACGTTCAGACAGCCACGATGCTGATGAAGAAGACGTGATCGGTGGGGGTTCGTTCTCCCACCTCTCAGCGTTCAGAGCCATGAGTCTGGCCACGTTGTAGCAGATCCGAGCCTCCAGCACGGTGCAGTTCTCGTACGCCTGTCTGTAAACGAGAGGAACCACAATGTCAGTCTGAAGCCTCTGAGACAAATGTTTAAATGTCAGGATGAGGACGAGGACTCACTCAAAGTGTTGTTTGATCTGAGTCTCCTCAGCGTATTTAGAGATGCCGTTAATGAATAAAGTGCGTTTCACCTGCAAGAAAACACCACTCCTATCATTAAAACAACAGTAAAAGAGCATTTACAGACCCAAGTTCTGATCTGGTCCCTGATCTGCTGTCTTACCAGGTCGTCCTCTTTGTAGTGCATCTTGGACGTATGTCTCCTCATGCTGTAGACGGTCAGGAGCAGATACATGAAGGCAAACGTCGTATGGAGCCACAACAAGTTCGTCCTAAAAGACAAAACATACATTTCTGTTTAAATCAGAATATCTCCAGAGCTAGCAATAGCTTCTGATATAGATAACACTTTCCCCTACATTCAACCTTTGCGCTAAGGTAAGCTAACAGTTTCCCCTGTTTTCAGTATATTCGCTAAGCTAAGATTACAGTTTCCTCCGATTTCAGTATTTATGCTAAGCGAAGTTAATAGTTTCCCATGTTTTCAGTCTTTATGCTAAGCTAGGTTAACATTTTCAGATGATTTCAGTCTTTGTGCTAAGCTAGTTTAACACTTTCCCCTAGTTTCAGTCTTTGTGCTAAGCTAGTTTAACATTTTTGTCAGTTTTCACTCTGTGCTAAGCTAAGCTAATATTTTCACCCTATTTTCAGTATTTGTGCTAAGTTAGGGTAAGCTTTTCCCTGGTTTCAGTATCTGTGATATGCTAGACTAACAGTTTCCCCCTTTTTTAGTATTTGTGCTAAGCTAAGCTAACAGTTTCCCCTGGATTTAGTGTTTATGTTAAGCTAAACGAACAGTTTCGCCCTGGTTTCAGTATTTGTGCTAAGCTACACTATCAGTTTCTGATGATCCTCTTCTCGTGGACTCACCCAGACTTCAGGTTTGCTATCGTGGTGCGTCCAAAGCTGTAAGCGTTGTTTTCTGAAAGAAACAAGAATTCATCAGGAAACTTCGTCACACAAATAATAATAAACAAAAACAACACGTCCCGATCTTCTCACTACGACACATCCAGAGTTTAGAGGCGACATGAATCTACTGAACAGCTCCTTCAGCTAGGACATCGTCCTGAAGTCCCTGGATCGTCCACAAAGAGACAGACGGTCACTAAACGACAAGCGGTTTCCTGGTTGGACAAAACAACTGAAGATGGGACGTCCATCAGAAGGTCCAACATCAGGTTGGTGTCTCCTTGACGTCTCTTTGTATTCATCTTTGTCTCTTTGTAGTATTGTTATGTCTCTTTGAAGTTGTATTGTCTCTTCAAAGTTGTCTCTTGCCTCTTTGTAGTCATCTCACATCTCTTTGAAGTTGTCTCTTGTCTCTTGTCTCTAGTCGCCCTTATATCTTTGAGGTCGTCTCTTTGTAGTCCTGTTATGTCCCTTTGTAGTTGTCTCTTATCTCTTCGCGGTCTTCTGTTGTCTCTCCAGTCTCGTCCTCTACTGACTACACCACCACGGCTCTACCATCAGACACCAGTCAGCCAATCACAGGTCTACAGGTGTTACCTTCTCTGGACGGAGGTCCAGGAGCTCCGTGGATGAGGAAAGCGTCTTTACTGATAATTCTGACTACAACCAGACACAAGACGACAACGTGAGACCAGAGACCAGTGGTTCAACCCTCGGCTCCAGACCGGCGGCAGCACTTACCCAGCAGGTCTCCAGAGAAGTTAACGGGTAGGACGATGCCCACGGAGAGGACCCCGACCACGACCAGCAGCCCGATGATGTGACGCTGGAAGGACAAGTAGTGAACGGCGTCCTCGCCACATTTCTCTCTGATCTCCTCGTCCCTGGAGGACAGAGACAAGTGGTGAGTTCACTGACTCCAATATCAGTGTCAAATCAGTGTCTGTGATGAGTTTGCTGACTCTAATAACAGTGGGACAAATCAGCGTCTGTGGTGAGTTCACTGACTTATAACAGTGGGACAAATCAGCGTCTGTGGTGAGTTCACTGACTTATAACAGTAGGACAAATCAATGTCTGTGATGAGTTTGCTGATTCCAACAACAATGGGACAAATAAGCGTCTGTGGTGAGTTTGCTGACTGTAAGGACAGTGGGACAAATCAGTTTCATACTCACTTTATTCTGAAAATGGCCGTCAGCCACGAGCAGAAGCCCTGAAACAAAGAGGCGAAGACGAAAAATCAGAGTCCAAACCGCAGGCAAAGAACTAAACGCATCAAAGAATTTACAGTAAATAAATAAAACAATTCATCAGGAGCAGAAAGTTAATGAATGTTTGACTTTGATTTATTTTTAATTCTAAACGAGTGGGCGGAGCCTCGGCCGATGACCGGCGGTCTCAGGATGACCCTCCTCTGAGCCGCTGGTGTTAAACTGGATTATGATCAACAGATTTAGACAAACAGGAACCAGCTGAGCTACACTTTCACTACACAAAACTAACACACAAACTACACAGTAAAATAAACTCCTACAACTAAATACAACTAAAACAGTTTGATGATGTTCACAAAGCATCAAACAATCATGTGTATTTTTCTAAGGACAGGAACTACAAATTATCTTTGGAAACAAAGATGGAGGAAAACGTCTTCTTCTTCTTCTTCTTCTTCTACTGTTCTGTGACCAGATCAGACTGAATGACTGGTCCGAGAGGAGGAAGATGAAGATGACGGAGTGATGAAGCTTACGTTGTCTCTCTGGTCGAAGTCGACGGAGCTCGACACGGAGGTGAGGCGTTCATAGCGGTCTGGCGTTTCCGAGTGCATCGCAGAGGCAACGCTGCGGACAGAGACAGACGGACAGGAAGGGAGGAGTTAGCTAGCCGTTAGCATGTAGCCGCTGTGACCTCCGACCTCTTAGTGGACTCCAGAGGGCGCTGATGGGGACACAAACACGGACTGGGCTGTGATCTGAAAACCTCTGAGGTGTTTCCAGATGTAAAGCTTCCTACCGTCACAACTGGAGACGCCTACACACACATCCATCCTGAGACAGCTTACTAGCTCACTAGCTTACTAGCTAGCTAGCTAGCACATCACAGGGTCCACAACCGACACGTTAGCAGCCCGTTACCTTTTCACTGGTTCATAGTTATCTCGGTCTCGTCTTCGGCTGAGTTCGTTACAAACGGAGAGAGGTGTTAGCATTACGTCTGTTAGCATTAGCATTAGCACCCACAAATCGTGACACAAAGACACTGTAAACACACAGCATTAATGTTTATGGGGGGGGGGGCTAGTTAGTGCCACTGCTGTCAGCCCTGTTAGCATTAGCTTTAAAGGGGAAATGAAACGTACGTGTATTGATTCTTGTACTGAGAATTATATAATAACACACCTTTGCTAAAGTCAAATATTAGAAAGTATATTTTTTCACGACTATATTTCGCGCCATTTTGAAGTGAGGTAATCGAATGTGTCACAGAATTGGTTGGATCAGTCTGAACGAAGGGTTAAATGGAAAGAGATCTTGAGCCCGGTTTGAATTCTACTGGTCTAATGCTAATATAGAGCAACAACTTACTTACACTGCATATTTTTAATATATTTTTTACATTGTTTTGTGTATTGTTATTCTAATTGCCTGCATTCCTCTTTCTTCTGAACACTGGTACATTAGGAGTAGGAGCTGCTGTAATAAAAACGTCCCCTTAGGATCAGTAAAGCGATTCTGATTCTGATTATGCTTCTGCACTGATACGATGTGGAAACTGAGCAGTGGAACCATTAAGAGCCACAGTGAAAGTGGTGGTTTTGAGAGAAGAGCGTGTTGGTGTCAGTGTGGCTGTTGTTGTTATTATTGGACCATTTAATCATTATTGGACCATTTAATAAAACTCATTCCAGTTCAGGGGCCACATTCAGCCCAATTTGATCTCAACCAGGCCAGTAACACAACAGAATAATAACCTACAAATATTTGTTTTAGTGCAAAGAAGAATACGTAAATTAGGAGAATGCTTACATCTAATAAACTATCCTTCAGAAAAATGGAAATTCTTAAGGAAATTCCTGTGGGATGTTTGTTTGACACCTGTTGTTTTAAGTTTCAGAGTTGGAGCCGAAGCATGAGGCGGAGTCTTAACGTGACTCCACCCACTAAACAGCTTTAATTAACACTTAGATTGTAATTTATGGTAATAATGAATAAACTGGTCTCCATTAAAGACAATCACATCCACTACACCAAACACTAGAGCAGCTCATTGTCCAGCAAACTGAGTCATACTGAACGCTACAGAACCTCTTTTACACCAAACTCTATCCAGCTTTTTGCAGCAACTGAGCTACTAGGACCAATTAATTTCCCTTGTGGATCATTAAAGTCTACGATGGCGCTGCCCATGTTAAAAAAAACACATAACGGCCGCTGTATTTTCTCCTTATAAGCAACATTTGTTTTATATATTGTTGATGAGACCAGAACTCCGTGTATAAAACGCAGTTTACTTGATTGAGTGCTTCATTTCCCCCTTTAAAGTTTTGTGCTACACAAACCAGCGGCGCTAACAACCCTCCACCTGCACACACACAGTCGTTAGTGCAGCGATCAGAAAGCTGAACCCTGTTAATGAAACCAGAGGAAGACGTTAGCACACCGACACGGAGGCAGCGACGTACTATTCCCGCTCCTCCAGGTCGCTGAAGCGCTTCTTCAGTCTTCAGGAGGAAAAACAGAAGGATGATTAAAAAGTTCAAGTGTCAAACTCGTTGTAAACAAGAACATCCATCAGGAAGTAAAAGTTAAGACTCGACTGCGTTTACGTTCCTGTCCTCCGGCCTCAGGGGGCAGTAATGAGACGAAGAGGAAACGCTTCAAATACAAATGTTTTTGGGAAACGTGGACAGAGTTCAGACAAGCACCAAAATCTTAATTTACCTGTCGGCGTCGGTGACCAGCGCCAGGCGGCCATAGTCCCACGCAACCTTCCTCAAAATGGAAAAGACGAAGAGGAGCACCTGGAGGAGGAGGAGGAGGAGAAGGAGGAGGAGGAGGAGGAGAAGGAGGAGGATGAGAAGTTTGTGACATTTTTTTTCAAAAATAAATCAAGTCACAAGTGCATCGCCATCTGCAGCGCTGACTTTTCCAACAGTCATTGAACACCACAACAAGAACTAAATAACACAGATGGACATTAGCATGCCACATTCAGCCCAATTTGATCCCAACCAGGCTTGACCAGTAACACAACAGAATAATAGCCTACAAATCATTTTTTCCCCCATTTGTTTTAGTAAAAAGAAGAACAAATAAATTAGGAGAATGCTTATATTTAATAAACCATCCTTCAAAAAAATGTAATTTCTTAAGAAAAATATGTGTTCTGTCCACCTCTCTTAGTAAAACAGTGGATTACAAATAAGATTTAACAGATTTAACATTTTCCTGCCACGGGCCAGATTAGACGCTGTGGTGGGCCTCATGTAGCCTGTGGGCCACATGTTTGACACCTGTGGTTTGAAGTGTTAGTTTCAGCCATTGCGTTTACATGCACAGCTTAATTGAGCTTTTCTCAAAAAACTTTCTGACTATAGTCCTTGTCCCAGTTCACATGCAGCGGAGAAAATGGAATAACTGACAGGAACATATCCTCCTCCTCCACACTAGGTGGCGATATGTGTCTTTACAGCGGTTTAATACCACGTTAATACTTTCCGCAACTGTCAATATTCTTAGCAGGTCATATTTGATACATAACACTTAACAGATGACAGTTTCTTTGTTACAGACTTACAGAATTTACTAAAATGTCTATTTTTGTTGCATCAAAATATCTGTTCTTGACTATGTCATTTTTACACATTTTAAATTGCAAACACATAAAATTTAACTAACTTAATATAAGGGTCAACACAGACAACAAGTTGTTGCCACGCGCACGTAAAACTAAAGATGCACACGACGTCAAGACTGTTCTATTTAGACGCGTTTGTCGTCCACGTCTGTGGACGCGGGGCCTTGTCGGGTCTCGTGGCGGCGACTCACCAGGAAGCACATGAAGTCGAGGGCGAGGACGGTGGGAACGCCACCGAAGGGGAGCCCCTGCAGCACGGTGCTGCGGATCCGGGCCGAGTAGCAATAGTCCTTGGACTCACTGTTGGCCGAGCAGTTGTCCTGACCGCTGCACGCCTGGCTGCTGCCGGATATCGCCATGGTAACGATCAGCACTCTGAGCATGCTCACTGCAGCATCCTCGCTGAGAATCTGTGGGAGGGAAGAGAGAAAAGGGAAAAACGTCGGTGTTAGCGAGTGCGAAGAAACCTCAGCTTTATTTTCTCAACCAATCAGAGACTGGAGGGAGGAACCAGGAACCAGGAACCAGGAACCTCTTCTTCCACGAAAATAACTTCCTGTTTTATACGAGTTTAAACGACTCGGGGTCTGTTTGAATTGTTCCAAACAGGCGACAATACTTGATGTATCAGAAATGCTAATAGAGATGCTAATGGTAATGCTGATGGGATGTGCAGTTTGTTTCCTGCACATATAGACCTGTAAAACATCACCAGATTCAAGTTAAATCAATAAAACAGGAAGAGTCGTCCTCGGTCAGGGTGGGGGGGTGAAATTCATTTTAGTTCAGGGGCCACATTCAGCCCAGTTTGACCTCAAGCGGACAGGAAGTAACGTTATAGCATAACAACCTATAAATAACATCAACGCCAGATTGTTTTAGTACGTACTGTTACTTATCATAACAGGAAACTGTGGGTAAAACTCATCAGAAAACCTGCTTGGCCACAAACTGGTGCAACTAATTTCCATTAATGTCTTTCTTTTCTTTTTGGATATGATCTTAATGACTTCTTATTTTCACATGAAGCAAATTCATCCCACAGGCCAGATTGAATCGTCTGGTGTGCCGAAACTGGCCCGCGGGCCGTATGTTTGCCACCCCTGTTCTAGGTACTCTGTATCATCAGCTAACTAGCCAACTACATTTCCCAGCAGCCTGAGCAAGCTGAGTGCTTCCCCCCTTTGACCCAGTGATCCCCCGACCGCAGCTCCTGACCCACCTCCTTCTGCTCTGGCGGCGCTGGTGACAAAAAGAAAATGACGAAAACGGTTCGGTCAGAAAAAAAAGAGGAAGAGGAAGAACAAAGAAAGAAAAAAAAAAGAAGAAAGTCTGTGTTTGATGATTAGATGTTTGGTGGGGCCCCCCTGACTGTAGCTGAGGTCCAGGGGCCCCTGAAGCAGCAACGAACTACAATCAGATAGATTCTTAATGGACTTCTGAATGGAGCTGTTTAATGGGAGGCTTAGTGTGACGGTCCTATAGGGGGCGCTGCCTCGGCCGAAGTCTCTGGAATATTCCTCCCGTCTGCCATCATTCAGACCCCCCCCCCCCACCTCCCCTCCACACCGTCCACCCGTCCAAACCCCCCCATCCTGTTGCCATGGCGCAGCAGCAGCATGACTCATCTGAAGCCTCCAGTCTCAGAGCTGCACTGCAACACTGACGGAGCTCCTCCTCCTCCTCCTCCTCCTCCTCCTCCTCCAGCCTCACACTGACCCTGGTTACTTTCCCCTCAGCTAGCTTAGCTCCGTTAGCTTAGCTTTAGCCACAGCGTGCGTGTGCTGCTTGATGTAAACGCTGTGGAGAGAGACACGTGCAGGGCCGAGATAACGGCGCAGGAGATAAAGAGGCGACAGGGAGGAGGACGTTTGATATTCACCCTCAGGACGTCGCTGCCTCCTCCAACACACAAACACACAAACACAGGCCTGACCGGAGCTGTGACGGACGGGAACCTGGACCCGTCTGTCCGTTTATTCCTGAAGACGTTGAAGAGACGGAGTCACCGACCGGACGACTCTCTGACTGATCTCTGACGCTCTACAACATAAACGTCACCTAGAACCAGCGAACTGAGACAGGCTGTTTGGTTCGCTCACCAACAAAACTCCAGATCTGCGCTCGCTTCGTTTAGCCACGAGGAAAAATACCAGAGAACCAACTCAAAATACCCCCCAAACCACGTTAATGTCACCTCCTTCCTCTGGTTAATGTGAACACACATCAAAGACCCCACTGACCAGAAGAGGAGATGAACTCATTCATTCAACCTTCCTTCCTTCCTTCCTACCTCTCATCTGCCCTTCTTTCCTGCTTCCTTCCATCCATCCTTATTTATTTACATTCCTCCATTTACTGTTGATTCCTTGCATCCTCCTTCTCTTCTTCCTTCCTTCCTTCCTAACATAAATTCAAACGTTAACTTGTTTCCGTCTTGTTCTTTAATCTGGATCATGTCTCCAAGTCAACAACCATCATGTTCCTGGTTCTGGTCCAGTTGTAGGTAGAGATCCATCCACACTATGTTCTACTGACCACATGGTGGCGCTGCTGCTGCTGCTTAAAGACACACACTTCAGGCCGGGGACACATTTTAATAAATACCAGGTAGTTATTGATGGATCAGGTGAGACCAGATGTTGATGTGACGACTAAAACAATAAACTGAAGTAGCTTTAAGTTAATGACTCTTTCTAGTCTTTATTGAATCAAACACAAAGCTAATAGTACCAGCTAATAGCATGCTAGCAACACGTTAACAGACTGTGACCTTCCCATAATGCACCTGGATATAAACTCTATTTGACTCAAAGCGAGACCCCTGAAGACGTCTGATCCTTTTCCTTCAACATCCATTAACTGGTTTGGATTCGTTTTCACAGAAGAAATTCGCTCCAACGCGAATGTGATGATTATAACTGACATGATGCATTCAAGTGCCATCAAACAAAACAGATTTTCCTAACTGACAGAGGTCAGTGAAGGCAGCGTTACTCCAGGTCCTCTTTCAAGAGTAGGATTTCAGAGCTTCAACTATAAATGACAACAAAACAGAAACGGTGACAGATGTTCTCTCACAAAAAAGTATTATTTTATATCCTAACAAGTCAAGATAGTTCACTGGTGATGATTTAAGACCATTTTTATTATGAATGGATCAACTGATCAGTGAACAAAATGTCAGAGAGAGAGAAAACTGTAACTGAAACAACAACAACAACAACAAAAAACTCTTAACTGTGAGAAGAAGCCAGTTATTTCCCCATTCGACCGACTACTCAGTTAATCAATGAATCATTGATGCTGTAATCTGATGAAGGTTTTAATGCTGCTCTCTGGGCCCATGTGAATCAGCTGTGTGACGTTTACTGACCCACATCTGTCAGATCATATCAGAGAACGCATCAGAGGTCTCATTTAAAGATGGCCGCCTCCAACTGGAGCTTCGTCGTTCCGGTTTTTCCAATCGAGTGAAACCGGAACCGTTAAGATCAAAAACGCGACGACAAAAAACAAAAAAAAAACAAAAACAAAAAAACGTTGTGATGTCATTGTACTGTTACGTCACACTTTTATGTTGAATTGTTACGTTAAAAATGTATGTTCTCTTTTGTTAAACTGTTGCAATAAATTGTTACGCTACAATATTAAGTTAAAACTGTACGTTAAACTGTTAAGACCGTTGTAAAAAAAAAAGTTACACTAAAAGTTTACGTTGCAATAAATTGTTGTGTTACAATATTATGTTAGAAGTTTAGGTTTTACTTAAAACGATTATCGTAACATTGTTTAACCGTTAAACCGTGGAATTGTTACGCGAGGTGCTGAGGAACTTCACGACCTCGGGGAACTTTTCGCGGTTGCGTTGTCATTGTGAGAAGTGACAACAGTTAAATAATAACAACAAATGTCATTACACATTATCTCAGTGGCTCGAGCGTTTCTTCAAAGCTAACATTTAGAGCGGCTGTTCGCGCGCATGTTCTACTAATCACAGCTCGCTGACGTCACCGCCGGTTCCTGGTGTTCTGGGGAAAGTTCCTGCTCTGCTACTAGCTACTGAAGAAGGAACCAAGAACCATGACGGTTGACTGAACCAATAAATAACAGCTGACCTTATTCAACGCTTCTTCTTTTTTTTTTTTTTGGATAACCAATAAATACAAATTTGAATTCATCTTTAAATAACAACTTCATAAGAATTAATCAGAAATAAATACTCAGTTTATCAGACTCAGTGATTGATAATTCACTCATTCAGATCAGACTAATGATCCGTTCATTATTTATTATTTACTGATCGATTGACTGATTGACTGGTTAATCGATGACTGGTTAATCGATCGGTCTGATGCTGCAGCTCTGACCCGGTTCCTTCTGTCATTTTCCTGCAGGATGAAGCTGCGGCCCTGTTGCACCTGCAGCCCGGCCGACATCATCCGCGGCCTCCGGACAACAAAAGCCCCAAATCCGCCTCGGATGTCGGACCCGAGGGGCTCTGGAGGGAGCGGAGCGCTGCGTCGGTCTGAGACCTCAATACGGCCGCAGACGGACGGACAGCAGCGTGTCCTCTGCGCACACATTATGTAACCACACGCACATGCACACGCACACACGCACACCAATAAGAACGGAACCGGGCCGGACGGATGCTGTGTGTCCGGGCGGAACCAGCGGGCAGAGCCACGGACACAGGCCAACGGAGAGGCTGCATTAGCGGCCTGTCCGCCGCTAATCAGCCGCTCAGCAGATCAAACAAAGCCGCCTTATAATAAACCCGAGCATAGAGCTCGTAATAAATAAACCCAATTAGAATAAAGCCGGTACCTGAGCATCCAAAGCCTCTCCTCCTCTCCTCCCGTCAACCCTCAAATATTTTTCACTGCAGGGAAAAAAAAAAAGAGGAAAAAAAAAAAAACAACCAATTAAATCCTCGCAAATCCGCCGCCGCCGCCGCCCCGGCCGCGTCCCGCCGCCATCCCGGAGAAAAAAAAACGCTGATTCAGGCCGCGACGAGGTAGAGCCGTCGCTGGGGGTCACGGGGAGAATCCTGCCGCAGGAGCGCGTCCGTCCGCCGGTCACCGAGTCCGCTGTGAGCCGCTGCTGCTCCGCCGGGTGTCGGTGTGAAAATGGAGGCGGTCGAAGAGGAGGAGGAGGAGGAGGAGGGGGAGCAGCACCGACCCGCGGCCACCGACAGGGGGCGACACCTTCCCTTCACAATAAGAGTGCACCTGCCTCTTCGGAAGTTTCTATTAATAATTATTAACTCAGACACTGAAACACTGACACTGATATAATAAATGATATAACTGATACACAAACTAACCCTCAGAACCAGCCTCAGCTTCTCATTAGTCAGGATTCCTCTTCTCCCTGGAAAGTCTGGGTCAGAATAAGACACAAAGAACGGGGCAAACCATGGACTGTATATACATATGGACGACCCGTCTCCACTTCCTCTCACTGTCCAAACTGATGCTATTTTACCGGCGCCATCTAGTGACTTTGGAGCCAGAGGGCGGAGCCACGCTAGCGATGCCCCGACCTCACTCGCATTTTTGTTAATTAATTAATAGTACGCTCTGCTCCACCCCCACCAGTTACAAGCAAATGTTGGAATTATGCACTCAATGTATTCGTAAAAATAGTCTTTACAACTGTCCCACGAAACCGCTTTATAGTGTGGTTGGTATGTGGTTGGTGTGTCACATTCAGTTTCTAAAGCAAAACTGCCAACAACATTATATTAACTACCTAAAATGCCAGAAACCATCCTTGAAAAGCAATTATTTGGAGTGCATTTTAGTGTTTTAGTTTGGTCCAAGCGCCGCCCATTAACATGGAGGGAGCTTATGACCTGTACTGCAGCCAGACACCAGGGGGAGCTCTACTTGTTTCGGCTTCACATTAAAAGAGCAGTTCCGCCATCTATATTTATACAGTTTATGGGGCAAATCAATATGAAGAACCAGAAGAAAATGAAGACGAAGAGCTGATTTCTTTCTTTCTTTCTTTCTCTCACCCAGATTACTGTTGGTTGAAGCTTCGCCACAGCGTCATCTTGTCATTTATAATCAACTCTGAACCTGATGGTGGCACTGTCGACTCCGATCCAGCAGAGCCACATATTAATATAAACTGTGTACATGTATATAAGTTTCTGTAGTCAAGACTGGACTTCCATTAATCATGTTCTGGCCCCGTCCCTTTTAAAGTGCTCGTCTAAAGTGAAGTCAAAGCAAGTACAGCTCCCTCTAGTGGCTGGAGGCTGCAGTATAGGTCATAAGCTCCACCCCTCCACGGTAGTGGGCCAAAATAAAACGCTAAAATACAAATGTTAAATATTTTTATATGTTTTCAAAGATGAATTTTGTCATTTTAGGTATTTAAAACTGTGTAATGCTGATGAATGTTCAAGTGTCATTGTTTTGGATGATATGTTTTTTAGTTGTCTGGCGCTATAGAAACATTGGTGACAACCAGCTGCCAAGCATTTCAGTTCCTGATTCCAGTCTCAGCACTGGTCGACTCTCTGGGTGTGAACCATCTCCATGAAACCCTCCCCTGCTGTCTGCATGTTCACCCTGAGCAGCTGATCCTGAAAGTTTCCCGGAGCTTTGAACTAATGTTTCGCCCGCTGAATGTTTTCATGCGTATTTAATTAAATGATCTGTTTTTGTTTTACTGTGGAGCAGCTGTCTGGACAGACGAGGTCATTCTATCCATTCATTGACACATGACCTCAGCTATAAATACACGAAGACAACAACACGTGACACTGGCTGGTTCAGAAGCCCAAACCGAATGAAAATGCTCCATATGAACACCTCAGCCAGAATAAACAGGCCCAAACCAATCTTTCAGTTTCACAGGGGTAGAATAGTCACGGCCAATGAAGTCCGGCTCCGTTCTGTCTGAGCATGCTCCGTCTAGACGTAAATGCACAGGGATGTTTCCTCGACGACTCATTCTTTTAATAACAACTACATATTATCACACACGTAGACGGCAGAAATATTTAACTGTTTAAAAAGGTTCGTCAATTGAACACCGGCTACTATAAGGCTAAACAACACAGTAGCAAAACGTTCTGAATCAAGCTGTTGCTTTAATAATGACAGTGTAAAGACAATAGTAACTACTGCTGATTAGACAAGAGATCAGACACATGAGGTTTTCATCGATCTATCACACGCCTGTAAAACGGCCGTTCAGGTTAAAAGCAGTGGTACACGTACACATCAGATCTGAATAAATCACCTCACATTTAAACAGCTGACGTGAAACCTTCAGTCCCAATGAGAATAGAGTCTCAGTGTAAACCTGGCTCCTGAACACTCACGTTACACATTAACTGCTTCGGTGTGAACTGAAACTGAAAATGTGATTTGATTTGACTTGCACAGCATCAAGAACGTGAGTTAGTTTTCTTTCTTTTGCTTAAACTCAAACTCAGTGGCACATACGAGGAATTCTTTCCACAAGATATATTTCTCTGCAGACTCTCGAAAGCCAAAGAGTTAAAGTGAATAATGCAAACTGTGATTTATTTATTTATTTATTTATTGCACTGAAGTTGTGACCTTCTCCACCCTAAAACTAAGCCCTTCTTCTTTTCTTTGTTCAGAAATGTTCTGGTAACATTAATGTTCACCTAAAGGGAGATTGAGGAAAATGGTTCATATCAGTAAAAACTAAGTCTGATCGTGCAGTAAATGCATCCCAAAATATATAGAACTCATGCTGGTTTTTAAGAAATGCTTTGTGATCAGAAACTTGAAGTTGCTCGTCATAGTAGTGCAGAATTAGGTAAGAAATGTGTACACAGAAAATAAATAAATATATAATAAATGCCCCTGGACAGTCAGTGTACACACTGTGAGCTGGGAATTAAAGAAATGCTAAAATGTAATGGAATATAATAGAACTGCTAAGGTGGTAAATGTGGACAGATTTTTGTACAAAAATAAGATAGAACACAGATAGATCATAGAAGATAAACAAGAAAGTTCTCAAAAACTGAATAAAACGAAGTATAAAACTAAACTGCCAAGTTATTGCTAAAGCTGTAAAATGTACTGGACAGTATAAAACAGTGAGGAGACAGAGCAAAAAGCGGAGTTATTAGTACACACACACACACAAAACTATATAAAAAAAAAAAAAAAACGAAGCCAAGCCTATAGGGTGTGGGCTATTGATGACTCGGATTCTTGTCGTTGTGATGAAAAGACTTGCAGGAGCGTTGCTCTCCGCTATTCATTTCCTTCCTTGAACCGTTCACCACCTCCAACTCCACCTCCACCTCCGCCAGCCGCCCGGTGTCAGGGGAGCCTCGCACTCCATGTTGAGCTCCTCCTCGGGGTTGATGGAGTGCTGCGAGGCCGCCGTGTCCTTTCTCAGCTGGGCTCTGGTCGTCGGAGGCGGGGCCTATCTGCTGCACCAGACCCGGGCCCAGACGCAGTACGGCCGCTACGTGGCGTCGGGCGGCCGCTGCTGCCCGGCCCGGCTCGGCTGGTTCCTGCAGGAGGTGCCGGCCTTCCTGCTGCCGCTGCTGCTGCTGCTGCTCAGCCCGGAACCGGAGTCTGAGAACGGGAGGGGCGGCCGCGGGAGGACGCTGCTGCTCGGGACCTTCATGCTGCACTACTTCCACAGGTGAGAACTCACCTGAGCTCCGGGACAGGGTCATCAGAGTAACGGGGTCGAACTCATTTTGGTCCGGGGACCACATGTGGCCCAATTTGACCTCAAAGGGGACGGACCGGTTTCACAACAGCGCATTAACCTATAATTAACGACAACTTCGAAGGTTTCCCCTTGTTTTAGTAGGGAAAGGGTAAATTAAAGCGTGTACATTTATTGAACTGCATTGCTACAATACATGAAATTAACAACCAGACATTTCTGAAGAGAAATAAGTGTTATTTCTATTTAGTTCTAAGTCTCTGTGTCTGTTAAGGTCCCATCTCTGACTACAACTATGTGAACCCTTAAAATAGCAGTTACTTTGTTTGGAAATTAAAGTATTTTTTGACACTTTTGCATTAGACGATTGACATTAGAAAGAGAGAGTGTGCACTGGTTTTTATTATTTTATAGCGACCAACCTCCTGCTGAATAGTGAGGTTGTAAGGTAATTTGTTTCAGAGGTAAAACCCACATCTTGATTTAATCTGAAAGTCAGAGTCAAACATCAGGCAGAACTACGAGAGATGTGTTCATGGAACTGAAGAAGCGGAAGTATTGCCACATCACGTGGTTTCAACACAACCGTCACATTATTTTCTTTTTTTGAGTCATGTCTCTCGGTGTGCCCCAAACAGGTTTTTCCAGATCAGAAATTTCATCTGAGATGAGATAAAGAAAACAAGCTTCATCCTTGACATAATAACAAGAAGTATTGCCGGAACTCACCACAGAGACTACACTATTCATCATTCAAAAGAAATAATATGTAGAGCTGTCGTTAGCTGGGAGGCTGAAAGGTTGAAGAGATACTGTTGGCATGGTGGCTAGGAAGCTTGTCAGAGCTATCATTTGCTGGGTGGCTAGCCATTAGCTGGTAGGATAAAAAAGCTTGGAAGAGTTACCATTAGCTGGGAAGACAGCAAAAGTTACTCTTAGTTGGGAAGTTAGGAAGTTAGTAAGAGCAACTGTTAGCCATGAAGCTAAAAAGCTTGGAAGATCTACTGTTGGCTGGGTGGCTAGGAAGCCTAAAGAGCTACCACTATCTGGGAGACTAGGAATCCAGCAAGCGCTACTATTAGCTGGGTGCCGAGGAAGCTTGGAAGAGTTGCCTCTAGCTGGGAGGCTAGGAAGTTAGCAAGAGTTACTGTTAGTTGGGAGGTTAGCAAGAGCTACTGATAGCTGTGAAGCTGAGAAGCTTGGAAGATCTACTGTTAACTGGGTTGCTAGGAAGATAGCAATAACTACCATTAGCTGGGTGGCTAGGAAGCTTGGAAGATCAATTGTTAGCTGGGGGGCTAGGAAGTTAGCAAGAGTTGCTGTTAGCTGAAAGGCTAGAAAGAGATAAAACCCTGCTATTTCTTCCTTTGCCGTTAGTTCTTTAATGAAGAGCCTCCAATATTAGCGAGGGTGACCACGTGTCCTCTTTTTCCGGATGCGTCCTCTTTTTGAGACCTAAAAATGTGTCTGGACAGAATTTCAAACTTGTCCATGATTTTATTCTGCCTCAAACATGTTTACACTGAATCTGTGTTGTGTCCATGATGGAAGTTAACCTGGAAATGACTTGACTCTCTGTCCCTCAGGAGTCTGATCTACGCTTCCCTGACCAGAGGACGACCTGTCCCGCTGGTTATCGTCTTCTCCGCCGCCATCTTCTGCTCGTTGAACGGCTTCCTGCAGGGACATCACCTGCTGCACTGCGCCCACTTCGATGACACCTGGAGGACGGACGTTCGCCTGGCGGCAGGTCAGACGTTAGGAAAGTGTCTCTTTGAGAGGCCACATGCAGCTCAATTTGATCTCAGCCCTGTATTAACCTAAAAACAATGACAATTCCGGATGCTTCCTGTTGTTTAGCTGGAAAAAAAAGTACATTTTGAAAGTGTTTACATTTAACAAACTGCAGTGTTACACCACATGTAATAAACAACCAGACATTTCTAAAGAAAAAGAAGTGCAATTTCTGTGTAGTACAAGTGATATTTCTGGAATTTCGATAAAGGGCTCTTTGTACGTGCTTCCATTGAAAGGGGTTTTGCGATTGAGCTGTAGACTAACTCTGATAAAGTGTCTTCTCACGATGTCCCATAAGAGACTTCATTTTGAGGAGGATGAAATGCCCAAAAAAGTTTTCCATTGCACTTTTGAGATAAACTTGCATATCCACACGTCTGAAAAACCACCTCACGAGAGTGTAAAAGTGTTTTAGCTTTAGATATTTCAGAGTTTTTTTTTTTTACGCTATCGAAACAGCTAATGTTACCCTGTTCAGTAGGTGCTAACGAATAGCAGCTATAGTGGAGGAAAGTTTATCTGGAGTCTCGGGTCGTTGGGATCTGATTCTGAATGTGGCGATGAACAACAGTCATACACGTCATCATCTGAAATAGTTTCAACTAAATGTCTCTGAGTATTTGGAGGAATCTTGATTATAAGCAGCATTCATCCATCTTTATCTGCAGAATGACCTCAGGTTCTGACAGCATTCTTCTGATAAGCAGTGATAAGTTGGCCTCTGTGTCCGGATAAGATATGATGTGATATGATCTGTCATTCCACAATGAGGAAACTGTCATTGTTGTTCAGCATCACATATGGGTGGACTAAAGAATAAAAATAATATCATAGAAAGTATAAACAGATACATTACAAACAAACAAAATGCTTATTTACCACCTATGGACCTGAGCCTAACGTTTCCTCTTTGTGTTGCTGAAGGTTTCATTGTGTTTGCGGTTGGTATGAGCATCAACATCCACAGCGACTACATCCTACGCAGCCTCCGCAAACCTGGAGAGATCGTCTACAGGGTCCCCTACGGTACACCTGATCCAGATCCAGGTCTACACACTGTTACTGATGCCTGGACTCTGGTCCTCACTCAGTGGTTTCTGTCTTCCAGGAGGAATGTTTGAGTTCGTATCTGGTGCTAACTTCCTCGGGGAGATCATCGAGTGGTGTGGCTACGCTATAGCAGCGTGGACGCTACCAGCCTTCGCCTTCGCCTTCTTCACCATCTGCTCCATCGGGCCCAGAGCCTACCAGCACCACAGGTACTGGTATGATCCAGATCCAGATCCACCCTGTCCACTCCTTCCCTACCATAGTCTTCCTCACCAGATCAGCCAGTCTGTCCTCACCATAGACTGTATATAAATATGGACCGCACGTCCCCACTTCCTCCCATTGGCCAAACATTTTCCTGAACATACGGGCAGTGCCATCTTGTGAGTTTTAATGTTAAGAGTCCAATCAGTAGGAGGAGCCACACTATCGATGCCCCACCCACATTTACTGGCTCTGCTCTACCTCCACCAGCTACAAGGAAATGTTTCACGGAGTAGTCGGCATTTTATCACATCCTGCTTCTATAGTGTCAAATGATAAACTAAAACAAAACTTAGACAAAAGAATTGAACTTGAGCATTCATCAACATGGTACAGTGTTTTTAGTGTTTTAGTTTGGTCCCGCCCTCTAACATGGAGGAGGAGGAGTTTATGGACGATACTGCAGTCAGCCACCAGGGGGAGCTCTGCTAGCTTTGGGCTCACTTTAGCTTTAGCAGCTGTTCCAGCATCCGCCTTTATACTGTCTATGCTCCACAGTACGGCACAGAGGAAGAGGAAGACGCTGCATAGTCCAAACACTGAACTCAGACTCTGTCTCCCTGTGTCTTTCAGAGACTATCAGCAGAGGTTTGAGGACTACCCTCGCTCCAGGAAAGCTCTGATTCCCTTCATCCTCTGACGACTGAGCACAGACAAACAAGAAGTGATCACCTCATCTTATCTCTACACCGACTTTTACAACTGACAGGTTTTCTGAGTCAGTGCAAACTCAGAAGTTTATTAAAGAAATGTTATTTGTCTGTTTTTATCTAATATCTTGAAGGAATGCATCCATCTGTAGGATTAATTTTATCCTTTTATTAACACAGTTGACTTTTCAGTTACCGTTAACATAACAATAATGTATTATTAATATATTATTTTTATCTACTGTTACTATCTACTCACAATGCTGACACATGTGCAGTGAAAATAAATTATCTATGGTTTTGTATAACAAATCGCTAATAAATAATGAGTTTGTTCTTATAGAAAAAGTTTTACTGGTTTATTTCACTGCATTTATTTTACCTCTAAACTTTAAAATGTTGTTCATATATATAAAAAAGAATTAGTGATGAAAAATATTAATTTAGGAACAAAGGAAGGTTTTGGGTCTCAGTTTTTGGAGAAATATATTTTAAATGTTTTACAAAATCAAGACGCAGCTGAAGAGAATCGACCAAATGTGACGAAGTAGAGTGGTTGTCATGGCAACTGGCGGTCGTCACATTCGTTTCTATCGTCAAATAAATAAGTAAACTCATACAAAGAAATTACACTTAAACATACACCGACATTATATTAACTACTTAAAATTAAAGAAATCATCCTTGAAAAAAAATAAAGGAGCTGTCCTGTTTATTTACAGTCTATCCGAGAAACACACAGGGACAGGAAGTTGGTGTGTATATCAAAATAAATGAGGAAGTAACGAGAAAACGATCCAGAAAGATGCCTCACATTTAATTCATTTCTGAAGTAAATAAGCTCGCTTTTGCTTTTAAGATAATATTGATACTACCAATAATAACGATAATAATAATATAAACGCATAAGCCATTGATTACATTAATAAGAATAAATGTTTAAACCGCATTACTTTTATTTTGAAGTAAAGCCGTTAGTATATTTTGTACGTAGCGTCGATTTACGCTGGATATCTTACGTAAACGTCCACAACAAACATGGCGGACGGTAAGTTAATTGTTGACCATTGATCGCATTTTTCTCCATTTTCATTCGGATTGAGTTTCTTTTGCGGCATATTTCCGGTCTGAGTCGATTATTTGACGACCAGTTTAAACCACGGAGGTCGGTTTTATCCGTTGGTGAGGTTTATATACCGGAAATGAAGCGTTTCTGCGATGCTAAGCTAACTTACCGCCGTTTACAAAGAGCAGAGCAGCGCAGCCGCGGATAATGTGGAGATTTCAGTTAATTAAAAAACGATTTAATGTTCGTCTAGTTTTTAGTCCGAAAGAAGAAGAAAGTCAGATATGCCTCTGACTATGAAACACGAGCCGCTGTTCACTCCTAATCAAACCCTCCTCTTTAATTTCTTGGTACCAGACTCCATTCAATAAACAGTCAATTTAACGTTAGAGCGATTGCGAAGGGATCCACCGGAGTTCAGTGGGTGAATTAATCAACCCGTTCATAACTTCGGAATGATAGTCGGATCAATATGATTCCAACACAAACAAACACATTCACGATATTGATTTAAATGATGCCTCAAAGTTATCAACTTCTCCCGGTTCCCTCCGCCACCAAACTCAGGCAAAAAATAATGAAATTAAAACTCTTCATCAGCGGAACATTGATCAGCTGTTTGTTTTCAGATCACACAGACGCCGACCAGTCGATGGAAGGACACACACCGGTAAGAAACACATGCAGCATGTACACAAACGCCCAACTCATTAGCCTAGCTTAACTGTTAGCATAGCACGAGTTCTCTTTTCCTGTTTGTCTCAAGTTTATAAACCATCACACTTTGTGCAGGTGTCTGAAAACCCTCATGCGGAGTACGGATTAACGGACAACATCCAGGTAAAACACGCACACACACACACACACTGTCAGTCTGTGTGAGGAGGGGGGGGGCTGTGTCAGACTCAGACTCCCAGCATGCTTTGCTGCTGCTGCTCATCAGAGGACGGTGGAGAACGAGAAGGCGAGTGGAGATAAGATGTCTAAGCAGAAGGTGGACCTGCAGGCGCTGCCCACCAGAGCGTATCTGGACCAGACCGTGGTTCCCATCCTGCTGCAGGGCCTGTCGGTGCTCGCCAAGGAGAGGTCAGGACACACAAGCCGTGTTTCATTAAGGCCCTACTCACATGGGACTAGTTTTACCTGGGACGTCCTGTGATTCAGAGATTACCCTCCTTTCTCCCCGTAGTTTTTACTTTACAAATTATGGACATGGACGATTTGCAGTACAAATTGGTGGAGGTCCCAGATAAAACTAGTTCCGTGTGAATAGGCTCATTGACTGTACTTGTTATTTGTTGACTCTTCTCGCCTCGTTGTTTGTCCTCAGACCTCCGAACCCCATTGAGTATTTGGCTGCGTTCCTGGTCAAGAACAAATCTCAGTTTGAAGAAAGAAATTGAAGCAGAAACTCGTCTCCCGTGTTTGTTAATGGACTGTTAGTTTGTTTTTTTGTTTTGTTTTTTTTAAACCCACATTAAACATGATGTTATAGAGGAACTGGACGTTTTCACTCTTATTTCAATAGGATGTGTTGAGCTTTATTTTAAATGTAGAACATTTAATATTTAGAGAGTAAAAGTGAAACATTTGAGTTGTTTGAAAGATTCACTCTGAGAGAAACAAGAAACCAAAACAAGGAGCTAAAAGAGGCTTAAACCATCCGTAGAATTCATCTTTATTCTTCGCAACAAACAAAATAAAACTTACTGAAATGTTTCAGCCTCTTCTTCTGTCAGGACAAACATTCAGTTGTAAAATATGTTTTACTTTTAATATTTCAGTTTAAATTAAAGAAGAAACAACTGTTTAAATGATCTCAAAGTGAATTAAACCTATAACTCTGTGGGGATGAAGCCACAAGGAGGCGCTGTTACGCGAGACTCTCATTTACACTTTGAACAATTCAATTCTATTTACATTTTACAGACAAAAGGATGAAGTGGTGGATGGAGAACAGAAGTCTCTCTGTTGGCAACTGATCCTGCTCCAATCAGATCGCTTGGGGGCGGGGCTTAGGAACAGTGGCGACACACTGATTGGTTGGAAGATGATCCGGTTGATGCCGAGTCATTTGTTCCACTGGATCAGAATGAAATCCAGATCCTGAGAGGTTTCTGGTTATATGCGAATCTTTTAAACTCAAACTTAAACAAAGAAGAACGTGTCGTAGATAAAGACGATGCGTTTAATGACACTACGGGAATATTAAAAGTGTTTTAAAAAGCAACTAGACTTCGGAGAAGACGGTTTTTATAGGAAACTGGGTAAAAAAAAAAAAGCATCAGAAACTGGTGCAACTAATTTCCATCAACCTGTCACCTCTCGAGGTGGGAATAGGGTTGAATCTTTTCAGGTACAGAAGTTAAGACTGAATTTATACTGGATTCGACTCCATTTACACCTTGAGACTGGAGCCAGTGACTCTGATGGGACTGAACATTGGGTGGTCTATAGGACAGCAGTATCTTTTTGAAACAATCAGAGTTCTTTACACGAGTTGTGTTTGAGTAAATGCTGCACTCTTGTGACAGAAACTGCAGAGTCTTGTCTTTAATAAGAGACAAAGACCATGAATGAGCTCCAAAAGGTTCATGAACAGCGTCAGTTTACACGGGAAATATGTTGTGTTTGATTGTTTAACATCAGCGAGCGCTGCAGAGGAGACGTGTTTGTCTTTAAGAGGCGTTCAGGAACCACCTGACTGTTGGAACAACTTCACACACGTTGTGGGACACATTGAGTTTTACAGTTTTCCTGTGAATCCTCATTCAGATCTATTTTAAAACAACAAACATCTTCACTGTGTGGTCTCAAGATATCGACTTTTAATCAACTTCATATAAACAACAAAACAATCAAATGTTCTCCTCAGGTCCTCATCATTGGCACCAAGCTAACAGGGGCTGATAGCAAGCTAACAGCCAGTAGCGGCTAGCGTCCCTGAGCGGAGGAGGAGGCGGAGCTTCCAGTGGTGTAAACGTTAAAAACCTACAACCTCAAGAGTTCAACGTTAAATAAACAATCCAATATTAAATGATTTAAACTCAGACAGTTTTAGATATATTAATGAGTGTCATTTAATTAAAGTGACTACGTCTACGATACAGATGTTTAACTACGACTCCCAGGGTGCATTTCAGCAGGAGAAGTCGCTGAGTTTTAAAAAAAAAACAACAACAACAACAAAAAAAAAAAAAAACGATGTCAGTTCCTCAGAATGAATCCAGCCGTGCAGGGATTGGTCAGAATTCACTGCGTCACGACCGAGGCTCATGGGTACTGTAGTATTCAGTTCAGGAGATAAATAAAACCCTGAAATGTAAAAATAGAGCAAGGGACGCCACGTCCTAAAGTGGTGGGCCCTCCCCTGTCCCAGCTTGAGGACGAACTGGTCAGGTAGTGAAGGTTGACGGGTCACGTGACATCCTGACGGAGCGTGAACCAATCACAGACGGCCTCTGTTTCAGGACAGAACTACAGACAGACCTAAGGCCTTTCCTCTAAACTACCAGTCAAACAACCAGCTACCTCTATCTGTTACGTCACTTCCTGTCGTCTTTGTGCGTGACATCAACACGTGGTTGGCGGTCCAGCGGGGTAACGTTACCGGGGGCGGGAGGTGAGGTGAGGTGAGGTAGGCGGGGCTTGGTCTAGATGTAAAACTGGTGAGAGGCCAGGTTGTCCATGAAGGGCTGAACCAGGAAGTCTGTGGAGAAGTAGAAGACGAGGCCGAAGGTGATGGAGATGGGCAACGCCGGCAGAGCCTTCTTAAAGATGGCCAAGAGCAGCAGAGTCAGACACAGGCCCTGGAGCAGGAGGAAAAGGGGATTTAACCAGCGTTAGAGCAAACAGGAAGCGGCTGAACATCTACTTCCTGTGGTGAAGGTGAACTCACGATGAGGATGGCGACGAAGCAGGCCAGCGTCGTGTTCCAGTCTCCACCGGTCGCTGCAGCTTTTCCAACCAGGACGCTGTAGAAGATGAAGTCACCGAGGCCCAGCTTCACCCCCCCTACACACACACACATTAACACAATAACACAACAATAACACACATTAACGCACAATAGAATATTAACACAAAACCACAACAATAACTTAGTAACACACAACAAAACAATAACAAATTAACATAATAACACACACACAATAACGCATTAACGCAGAATAGCACATTAACAGACACAACAACAACACAATAGAACATTAACACACACACATTAACACAATAACACACACACATATTAATACACACACACACACAATAACACAACACCAAGCCTCAGCGTGAACTCACTCTCCTCCTCCAGCTCGTCCTCTTGAAGAGACCTCTGTCGTCTCCTCTGAGGCTCCGCCCCCCCAACGTTCTGCTCCGCCTCCTCGTCTGGAAAACAAAATGGCGTCAGTGATGCAGCATCACCACGACAAACGAGAGGAAGCGTCTGGATGTTGCTGTGGTGTCAGACCTGTGTCAGAGCGCTGAGGGTCTGGACTCGCCATCCCCACCGTCCACATCATGGCAGCTGAAAAACACATAAAAACACGTTGACACCAACAAACTATTTGTAGTCATTTTGTAGTCCCTGTGAGCCGTCCCACTTGGTTCTTAGTCAACTATGCACCACTGGTGACTTTCCAGACAGAATCTGATCTCTATGCCTCAGTTTCATTCAGTTGTTCTCTGCCTCCATCTAGTGAGCTAACAGTGGTACCACAGATAAAAAACAACAGTTAGCTTAGCATTGTGTAGCATGTAGCATGCCTTGGTGACTTGTTTCCCTGGGAAGTTTCATGTGTCAACAACAGTCATTATATTTTTATGGATTCTATAATGTGCACAATGGTAGAACTTGATGATACTGTACTTGATGTACAGACTAAATAAAATGTCCAGAGGTTGAATTGTGTGTGCGTTGTCTCCTGTAGTGGAATCAGATTCACTGTCAAGAGGTCAAATCCCAACTGGGAATCTATTCTCTAAAGTCTTACCCATCCACAGAGACCAGCTTCATGAATATGGACATGATAGTTTTTGACCTATTCCTCATTTATTTGGTCTTTGTAAGGTTCAGTATCATAGTTTTTTGTGAAAGAAACGTGTTCACGACTGTTTGATGCTGAATCTTTGATTTCAAGTCGACTGGACTCACAGGAGTAGATGAGGGCGGGGAAGATGGGCTCGTTACGCTCCTGAGCTGTTTCCACCAACATCCTGAGAGGACCTTTAGGACTCAGGACAGCGACCAGGTCTGAAACAACAGACAACCAGAGGTGAGGTAAGGTATATGAGGTATAGGTGAGGTATATGTGAGGTATATATGAGGAAGAGGTGAAGTACAGGTGAGGAGCATGTCAAGTATATATGAGTAACAGATGAGGTACATATGAGGAACAGGTGAGGTAAAGGTGAAGTACATGTGAGGTATATATGAGGAAGAGGTGAAGTAAAGGTGAGGTACAAGTCAAGTACATATGAGGAACAGATGAGGTACAAGTGAGTAACTGGTGAGGTATATATGAGGAACATGTGAAGTAAAGGTGAAGTACATGTGAGGTATATATGAGGAAGAGGTGAAGTACATGTGAGGTATATATGAGGAAGAGGTGAAGTAAAGGTGAGGTACAAGTCAAGTACATATGAGGAACAGATGAGGTACAAGTGAGTAACTGGTGAGGTATATATGAGGAACATGTGAAGTATAGGTGAGGTAGGGGTGAGGTATATGTGAGGTACAGGTCAAGTATATATGAGGTATATGTGAGGAACAGTGAGGTATAGGTGAGGTAGGGGGTGAAATATAGGTGAGGAACAGGTGAGGTGGGGGTGACCTGGACTCACCATAGATGGAGATGGCTCCCAGGATGACCCAGGCCGACCACTCAGGCAGGTACTTAACGAAAACAAGGGCCATGAGGGCGCTGATGAGGATGAGGTAGGCCTGCTGCAGTTGCAGAGGACCCTTCCAGTGGATACAGATCATCCCCACTGCCCCGAAGTTCCAAATGATTATCCCCACTGTTGGGTAGTCCACCGCCACGTTGTACGTCTTAAACACTTCACTGGGAAAACAGGAGGACAAAAAAAAAAAAAAAACTCAACATGATTCACCTAAAACGAAAAACTTACAGCTCGGTCATGAAATGTGAGACTCACCCCAGATACATGAAGCTGAACCAGAACAGCAGCATGAGGGAGGACAGGATGAGCCAGCCGTGGATGAACTGCACAACACAACACAACAAATCACATCAGCGTCCTCTAACATACTCTATTATGCTATGCTATGCTAGTCTATACTGTACTATGCTATACTATACTATACTATGCTATATTATACTATACTATACTATATTATACTATGGTATACTGTACTATAGTAGATACTAATATGATCCCAAATAATACAACTATGCTATGCTGTGTTATGCTATACTATATACTGTACTATACCATCCTATACAATATATACTTGATATATTTACTTTCTAGCCTATTAGCTAACAGTAGCACTACCTAGTTGTCTCCTTTTTAGTTACAGTTTTATCTTGTGGTTTATAAATAAAGGTTGACTTGTTGTTCCTCATGTTTCCGAGGTTTCCTGGACGATCTGACAAGGTGGTGACCCTAGGTAGGTAGGTAGGAGTTAGGTGGTGCTAACCTTGTAGCAGCGGTATTTGTAGAGGACGACCAGAAAGATGGTCATGACCACGATGACGCTGATCATGATGATGGTGTTGAGGATGGAGTGGAGGAGACGGCGGCCGACCGACGCCGTGTTCTCTGTGAACGGTGTGTAGATCCTGAAGAGACAAATATGGCGGTTAGCGGTTAGCGGTTAGCGGTTAGTGGTTGGGGGAGGACATGGGCATGAGGCGGCCGAGGCGTGGACCTACAGCTGCTGGTTGGTCTTCTCGCTGTAGAAGTTGACCGACTTGATGGTGGCGACCACCACGACCATGCAGAGGGTGACGGGGATGAACAGCATGATGACGTGCTTGGCTCCATACTTCAGAGGCAGCTCCTCCTCGTCGGCCTCCACCTCCTGATCTGATCCGTTACCCTCGGCGACCGGACCCGTTCTCGCGCTCGCCGCCGGCTGCACGAACACACCAGCGTCAACACATTGACAGGACATGACGACACACAGGAAGCGAACGGAGGAAGCGACTCCTACCCTTTTGGTTGGCGTGTTGTTCAGGGAAGCGTTGTCAGGTTCCGGCCTGTAGGACGGCACCACGGGATTCTCTGAGGGCATCAACGCCGTCCTCTCGTTGTAGATGTCGTCGTCGCTGTCGGAGGCGTTCATGGCGGCTTCACGGAGAACCGACAATTCAGAGAACAGACACTTGTGAGTTTATCCCAAATGTTCACCTTAAAAAAAAAAAAAGGAAGAGGAGACCTAAAAGAGGAAGAATATCATCATCTCCTACGTAAACACAGCATTCCAGTTTATTTCAAACCCGGTAATAGAAAAAACTGGTCCAGCCCAAATGTCTGATGACCAACAACGTCCAAATCTTAGCCAGAGAAGACAGATGGTGTGAGCGAGGAGTAAAGGGAGCCAGCTCTGTCAGATTGGAAAAACCTAAACAGAGGATTTGGACTGAGCTATAATCTGCCATCAATGTACAATACAGATAAAAACTGAGGAAACGTCCTCTTAAAACTCTACAAGTTCCCGTTTTTTTAGGGGGGTTTACCTAAAGGAAACACTGCCACCATTTTGGTTCCTACCACCACAATTAAGTCTGTTTCAGTTGCTCGGATTAGTTGAGATGGATAAACCATGACCTGGATGGACCTTCATTTATATGAGGCCATAACACACGAAGCTGACTAATGAAGGGTAATGATTGACACGTTGGGCCATTTTGTAAGCCCTTAGGTTTTGTAGTGTGTCCTGACACCTTGCCATTAGTCGGAGAGCTAGCCCAGAATTTCCTTGCTCTTCCTAGCTCTTCCTAACTCTTCCTAGCTCTTCCTAGCTCTTCCTAGCCTCCCGGCTGATAGTGTCTCATGATCTCTCCTTTGTAGTTCAGGTCATAGTTTTATGCTCGTTTTAACTTTTTGTATTTTAAAATGTTTGTTTTTTTAATCACACTTGGTTGTAAATATTTGATTTAAATACATCTACAACCTGTGTCTACAAAGTTTAACAGAAACCAGGAATTAGTGTTTTTGATATTCACATTAACAGCATTAATAAAACACAAGTATGTCACAGTTTTATTAATCCACCCGATTTCGATGAATTTTCGTTTGTCCTTCGTATCTTAATTTCATATCATTAACTGGGTCGGCATTAACAGAAACTAAGATATTTAAAACTGATCAAACTGTTTTGTTTTCGTTGTTTTTTTTTTTTTTTTTTTTTTTTTACTAACAACACTGATATTTGATTTCCAGCCCGGAAGAGTTCGGTTTCCGCATTTTTTTGTCCAAATGTCAGAAGAAATTAAAGTGAGTGTGAGTAACAATGGCGGAGATGAAACCGTTACCGTTCGATGAATGCGTTAAAATGAAGAGTTTACCTCGATTTAAGTGCAGAAATCTGGAAAATGAACCGCTCTCAAAGTAAACACCGACAGTCGATCGAACCCGGAAGTCAGCTGATCGACGGACCACGTGACCTGCGACGGCGTCAGCGGATATGTCATGAGATCACGTGGTCATCGGGAAAAAAAATCCCAATATATTTATTCATGATTTATTTATTTATTTAAAAAAATATTCTTTGAAACATAAATATGAAAATAATTAGACCCTTTAGTTTTTATTTTTAAAAAATTATTTAAAATTTAAAAATACATATTTTTCTCAAAATAACTGACTGATTCGCTGTGAACATATATTTATTAATTCTAAATGTACAGCGGATGTTCATGACCCTCCTCAGGCAGCTGATGTTAAATATTTGTACCTTCATCGTTGTGTTCTTGGTCGTCCTCCAACTCTCTGCTCCGTACAGTAGAACCGGCTTAATGTTAGAGCTGAAGAGTCTGAGCTTGGTCCAGACGATTTCTTTCGAGCTCCAGATGTTCTTGATCAGGATCAAGGCGACTCTTGCTTTGCCGATTGTGGCTCTGATGTCTGCACCCATGCCACTTCAGCTGTGAATAACACTGCCTAAATATGTAAAGGCATTTACTTCCTCTATTGTTGTTTCTTAAAGAATCACTGGGTCTCCATGCGTTGTGGTGGCCTGGAGGACCTTTGTTTTTCCCTTGTGGATGGTGAGGCCTACTTGAGGCGAGGTGTCTGCCAGCACTCTTGATTTTTTTCTTGGATTTGCCTTTAGCTGTGAGAGACAAAAGGGATGTCGCTCAAGAAGTCTAGATTGTCCTACTTTCTCTGTTAACTCTGTCAAACGCCTTCTCATAGTCCATGAAACTGATGAAACTGATGAAACTGATGATGTTGGTCTCTTAGCAGTGAGTCCACAGCTTTCTTTATCCTGTAACAGATCTTTCCTGGCACCAAGAGCAGCATGATGCTCCCCTGATCACTGATGCCTACTGGTGCCATAAGACTCCACGTGAGGGACCAACGGGACCGTGGTCATCGCTGATAACACTGTGTATTTTTACACAGTAGTATGGATTAAAGCTACTAGAAGATATTGTGAGTCAGTGTACCAAGCTGAAGGAACTAAGTAAGTAAAGTTAAATGAGACAAATGAATAACACGAATAATGACAGGACTCAGATAAAATACATTAGAAATCAATAGAAATCACTACAGGTAAGAGCAAATGAGAAAGATTTTATGCTATTTTTATTTATTCTTTTATTTGATGGGGACAGTGCACATGAATGAACATCTGTTCAGAAAGCAATAACGTACACATATTAGAGCAACAATCCTAATTTGAATCCTCAGTCTCTGGGCAGTTAAGACAAAAACATGACAAGATACAGAACTCGACAAAAGATCCAATGAAACCACATCACCAGACAAGACATTACTAAGACGTTAAAAGTCAATAATTTACAGGACTGGTTTGATTTCAGCCTCTGATTGAGTTTAGAAGGTTTGTAATGTGGGAGGAAGACTGGTCCAGATCTGACTGGACTTTACAGAAACAGACACTTTAAAGAGCATTTTTATTTTATTTATTTATTTTCCAAAGGCTGTTTTTCTGTGTGGGATCTGACAGTCCCTCTAGAGGAGGCCCTGGTGTTGAGACCAGAGGCTGGGAGCCCTTTTTATAAGAAAGTCAGACATGGTGGAGGAGAAGCAAGTCCAGGTAAACAATTTATACATCGAAAAAATAAATAAATAAATAAAAATACAACACAATGAAATGCTGCTATAGAGATTGCTGCAAAACTAAATTTCGTTGTGTGCAATGACAAGTTCTTCTTCTTCTTCTTCTTTTTAATGTTATGATGTCAATCAGAAATCAGTAGAAATCAGTAGAAATCAGTAGAGACCAATAAAACCAGTCAGTGATGCCTCCTCCGGATCTCAGCCCCGCCCCTCGCTCTCTCTGCGAGCCGAGCTGGAGGATCAGCCGCCGGCATCTCAGCGACCATGGACCGAGGAGGAGGTGGAGGAGGAGGAGGAGGAGGAGGGGGAGTGCGGGGTCCAGCTCTCCCCCCGGGCGCCTCGGAGCCGTCCCCGGGGCCCGGGGCCGCCAGAGAACCGGAGGGACGCGTCCCGGTACCGATGAACCTGTTTGCGACCTGGGAGATCGACCGGTGCTCTCCGAGCTGCGTCCCCAGGTAAGAGGATTAGTGGTCGGCAAGAAAACAGAGAGAGAGCACGGTGTGTGTGTGTGTGCGTGTTGAAGGGAAACGAAAATAATATGTAACATATGATGATACCAATAACAGAGAACTGTTTAATCATGTCATATCTACTAAGAGAAGACTGACGATAAGTTAAATGGTATATTCACCATTTGTTTAGTCAATATACTAAATTAATGTATTAATTACAAAAGACTTAAGAAGAACTTTGTTATTGCATACAAGCTGCAACGAAATTTAGTTTGGCAGCATCTCTAGTAGCAGCCTAGAGGTGTTGATGAAGGTAATAAATAATAACAATAGATAATAAAATCTCTGTGTCCATGAAATAGAAATAGAAATACATGAAGCAGACTTAATATTGACTTAATATTTCCTTTGTTTTTATATAAATGTCAATTATTTTAGTCTGCTACTAAAATCAGGTTTGGAGCTACTCAGGGATCAGGTCTGGGTCGTCTTTTCTTTTCTTTTCATTTCACTCTTTGACTGAAAAACTTATCAATCTCAGAGGCATTTCTGTAACTTACAGAAGTAAGTTAATGCCATCGTTGATACCAACAACATCATCGTCATCAACAACAATATATTTGGTGAATAATATCCAAAGCAGGAGATTCATCCTGGAAACAAATCACTCAGGTTCATCTTCATCTGCAGAACTTGTCATCAACCCTCTCATTTATCAAACTAAATGCAGTTCTGAGTTTAGCTTAGCTTAGCTTAGCTTAGTTCAGATCAGAAACAGTTGTGTTTTATGAGACCATTTTTACGCTGGCTGCTGTTTGATTGTTGTGTTGTTCACAATAGAGCGTCTTATTTGTTTATGTTTACACTGCACTCTCGATTGTCTTTTATTGCATTCTTTTATAATTTTATTCTTAATCAGCACTTAAGGTGCACTGCTGCACCTTATAATTTAGTTGTACCTGTTGCGATGACAATAAAGACGTTGTATTCTATTCTATCTGTGAAATCAGATTAGAATCAGAGGGCAGGTGGCTAGTGGTATTAGCTGGGTTAGCGGCATTAGCAGGGTTAGCGGTATTAGCAGGATTAGCTGCTGACAGGACAAGTGGCTGCACGATGCTGCCATAATGAGGCCTCAGGAGGAACAGGTCTGGTTTCTTGAGACTGACTTTATATTTAATGAACATCTGAACATGTGCTGGATGGAACGTCCCAGTTCCCAGAGGATAAATCTGTTTTCCTGAAGCAGAACTATTGCTGAAATATGTACCTGAACCTTTGGAGACGTGAAGTGGGCGGTACCAAGTTGAACTACTCTCGACCAATCGTATGATTCAAAGTTTACTAAAAGGAAAAACCTTCTGACCCAGTTTAGTTCAGGCTTATGTTAGCTGGTTTTAGCTGGTTTAGGCAAATGTTAGCTGATTTTAGCTGGTTTAAGCTAATGTTTGCTGGTTTGGGCTGAAGTTAGCTGGTTAGGCTAATATTAACCAATTTTAGCTGGTTCAGGCTAATGTCAGATGATTTAGGTTTAGGTTAATGTTAGCTGGTTTAGGCTAATGTTAACTGACTTAGGCGAAAGGAAGCTGGTTTTAGCTGGTTCAAGCTAATGTTAGATGGTTTAGGCTAATGATAGGTGGTTTTAGGTGGTTTAGGCTAATGTCAGATAGTTTGGGATTAAGTTAGCTAGTTTAGGTTAATGTTAATTAGCTAAAGTGCTGGTTTTAGCTGATTTAGGTTAATGTTTGATGATAATGTTTTGGAGTTTCAGGTGAACCCAGATGAAGGAAGAAGACCTAGCTCCACCCACACACGGGACATATTTATGTAATGGTTTCCTAGGCAACCAGAGCGAGGAACATCCTCTAGAGACGGACCTTGTTGACGATGTGTCCCTGATATTTCAGGCTGTGCAGTCTGACTGTGAAGAAGCTGATGGTTTTAAAGGAGCTGGACCGAGAGCTGAGTTCTGTCGTCATCGCTGTTAAGATCCAGGTGAGAAACCAGAGGTCAGAGGTCAAAGGTCAGAGGTCAGAGGTTTTTCCCTCATGTCCCCTGATTGGATCAGTGACTGATTTATGATGTGATCTGATTGGTCAGGGCTGCAAACGGACTCTGAGATCTAACGAGTACCTGCTGCCTCCAGACGGCCTGATGGAAACAGACCTGGAGCTCACCTTCTCCCTGCAGGTGGCTACCATCCATCCATTCATTCATCCATCCATGCATCCTTTCATCCATCCATCCATTCATACGTACATCCATCCATCCATCCATCCATTCATCCATCCATTCATTCATGCATCCTTTCATACGTACATCCATTCATCCATCCGTCCATCCATTCAGTCATTCATTCATTCATGCATCCTTTCATACGTACATCCATTCATCCATTCATTCATTCATCCACTCATCCATTCATCCATTCATTCATTCATCCACTCATCCATGCATTCATTCATTCGCTCGCTCACTCACTCACTCACTCACTCACTCATCCATTCATCAACTCACTCATGCATTCATTCACTCATTCATCCTGTCTTGTTGCCGTAGTATCCTCACTTCCTGAAGCGTGACTCTAACCGTCTCCATGTGATGCTCCAGAGGAGGAAGCGCTATAAGAACAGAACGTTCCTGGGCTACAAGACGCTGGCGGTGGGCGTGGTCAACATGGCCGAGGTAGGTGGAGCTAAAGGGGCAAAGGTCGAAGCCCCCCGCACCTGG
Source organism: Mugil cephalus (assembly GCF_022458985.1). Lineage (NCBI taxonomy): Eukaryota > Metazoa > Chordata > Actinopteri > Mugiliformes > Mugilidae > Mugil > Mugil cephalus. The sequence continues at coordinate 30,624,092 of NC_061771.1, forward strand.
TCCACTACTGTGTCTCTGTCTCCAGGGTGACGTCTCTGTCTCCTAGGTGATGCAGCGACCCACAGACAGAGCCCACGTCCTCGGTCTCCATAGCAACCTCAAGGATGTTTCAGTGCGCACGGCGGAGCTGAGCGTCCACGCTCTGTCCAGTCAGCCCATAGAGCAGGAGGACGGTCACCGTGGCAACAAGACCAAGGCATCAGGTGGGACGACAAAATGAGACGGCACGAGACAAACAGACAACACGAGACACGAGATGACATGTTACACAAAAACAATAAGAGATAAAGAGACAACAAGAGGCAATGAGACAAAGAGAGACAAGATGAGACAAAGAGACAACACATGACAATAACAGACAAAGAACTACAAAATAACAGAACTGTTAAAGTTGTGTAGACGATGAAGTTGTGAGTTTGTCTTGTGTATGTGTCCAGGTTTCTCTCTGGACGCAGAGACATTCTGGGAGGACGAGGAGGACAGTTTCTCCTCTGGACAGGAAGGAAGTGACGACGCTGTACATCCACAGGTGACTGACGACACATTTCCTGTTTATTTTTTCATGTCTGCTGCTTTGTCTTCACGTCAAACTCTGCTCGTCTTAGGACTTATTTGACGATGGCGACGATGACGTCCAGGGAAAGACGAAGAAAACAATGATGCAGACAGGATCCCTGTCTCAGGTGAGGACAGAGGATCAGAGGACACCCGTCTCATGTTGTTGCACCTGTCTCATGCGTCAAACTTTTCTCTGTCCTCCAGCAGCCGAACTTCAAGCAAAAGTTTGTGGCTCTGCTCAAGAAATTCAAAGTCACCGATGAGGTCTGTACAAGTTTCACCTGTATGCTAATGCTGTATGTTAGCATACAGTTAGCATGGTAATATGTGTCAGCATATAGTTAAAATGATTTATACATGTTAGCATACAGTTAGCATGGTCGACATGTTAGCATATAGTTAGCATGTAATATGTGTTGGCAAACAGTTAGCGTGTCAATATATCTTCGGTAGCTGTATGCTAACATATATTAGCATGCTCAATGAATTATAATTACTGCTGTCAAATGATTAAAAATATTAATCAGATTAATCTCAAATTCGCTGTGGATTAATTTCAATTAATTGCAATTAGTAATTAATTAATCCTTAATTTTTAATCACCTGTCATAGTCCCTTTGTCCTCTTGTCTCATATTACCATGGTAACTATATGCTAATATATAGAGTCATTCTGCTGCAGATGGTTCATTGCGTTAAAATGTTTAATCAGACTAATTATGATAATGAATTAATCTGTTTTATCACCTTGATTATAATGTTTATTCATATGCTCAGCGTTGTCTGATCCTCCTCTGATCTGCTCGGGTCCTGCAGGTTCTGGACTCGGACCCGGTGGGTCCGGGTCAGGAGGCCGAGGAGGACCTGGACCTCCTCTACGACAGTTTGGAGCTTTACAACCCGAGTGACAGCGGCCCCGAGCTGGACGACAATGACAGCCTCCAGAGTACACCCAAACCAAAACTCAGGTAAGTCCAAACCAGGGTGACCACGGAACACCACCTCTGACACCACCACCTCTGATAGTGGAGGATGATGATGATGATGATGATGATGATGGTTGCAGCTGTTTCTTCCTCCAGGCCGTTCTTTGAGGGCATTTCTCAGAATGAGACTGGGAGAAACCAACAAAGAGAACAAACAGCTGTGAGTAAACAAACTTGATTATGACGCACCGAACGTTATTGTGTCCATCTTAGCCACATGCTAACATTAGCTTACTAACATGCTAACTGTGTGTATAATGACATACTTTAAGCACCACTGAAAATGAATTAACTTACATTTACACCACACTGATAGTAACAAATCACCAAAGCACAACTCTAATATGTCTATTTCATGTGTGTCACTGATTTCTTTAATCTTAGCTGATCTCTCTTCTTAACCAGGCGTCTTCACATCTGCTTCCCTCTGAAGCTCAGGGCCCTGCGGTGAGTCTCCATCCCATCCCATGTATAACTCCCGTTGTTTATTTATTCGTCTTTGCGAGGATCACAATCTTCTGCTGATTCTGCAGGAAGTTGAGGATGAAGTTGCCATGGCAACAGACGCAGGACCGGCGGCCAAGCTCTGCAGAACCGAGTCCCAGACGCACATGTCACCAAGGTACACGCACACATGTACGCAAAACCCATGTTTCTATGTTTCTAAGGGAGACACAGACGATAGGAAAGGTGGAAACAGTCAGGGCGGGGAAGACTACCACAACACAGAAAGAAACAGTCAACACAACACACAAAACATGACCAGTTTTACTTGCTCACGTTATCTATAGGTTATCATTCTGTTATCTTACTGGTCTGGCCCCGATTCAGATCAGATTGGGCTGTATATCCCCGGTTCTAACCCACAAAATGTTGGTCGGTGCTCAGCAGGGCAGGAAGCCAGGTGCCTCGCCATCCATGGAGCATGTCCACGAGAGACAGACAAAACTCGAGAGGGACGGAGAGGACGAGCAGCGTTGACAGTGAGACGTCAAGTGACTACAGGACGCCTGCTCCACAGGTGAGACGGACACTCAGGATGTCTCCGTCTGATTTGATGTTAATATTAGAGACATATATAGTCATTTAGACATTTAGAGTCTCTGCAGAGGAACCTGATCTACCACATTTATTCAAAAAGTGTTGGTTTGTCACTAATTTCTGTTAAAAGAATATGAGGCACAGTCAAAATTTAGCACAACGTTACCGACAATCCACTCTGCTTTACTCTACGCTGAGTGTCATTGTTTGCTAGTTTTAGGCTAATATTAGCTGGTTTCAACCACAGACTGTATACAAATATTGACGACATGTCTCCACTTCCTCTCATTGGCCAAACTGACGCTATTCTCCACAGTGGTGGAGTCAGGATATCGATGCCCCGCCCACATTTCCGTTTAATTAATACTGTGCTCTGCTCTAGTTCCACCCGTTACAGGACATATTGGATTGTTTGGTATTGGTTATTATTGGTTTGGATTATATACTGAATTTATTATTTAAAATTGATTTTACAACTCTCATGGATTGCATTATGGAGCAGTCGGCATGGCAACTGGTGGTCACCATTATGTCACATCCTGTTTATATCAAGCCACATAACAAACTAAAACAAAACTTATCCAAAAACAAAAATTGACACTTTGACACATGAACATTTGTTGACGTTACTGCGGCCTCCAGACATCAGGGGGAGCTGTTTATGCTTTGCCTGTTAACAGTTCCTCTGTTCATCTTTGTACCATCAATGGTGTAAGCCAACAGTGTTTAGGCTAAAGTTTGCTGGTTAAGGCTCATATTATTTTTCAGGTGGCCAGGAAGTGTGTTTTGGATCAGGTGAACCACATCCTGTTCTCCGATGAACACATACCTGAGTACGTCATTTTGATCAACACCACAGACTGGCAGGGACAGGTGCGTGTCCTCCCTCACACATCCTGTATAATCCATTAATAGCTGATGTTTCAGATTGAACAAAGACAAACAAACCTCTCGTTGTTCCTCGTCTCTCTCTTCAGTATCTGTCTGAGGTTCTGTTCGATCAGCCAATCATCTGCACCGTCTCAGCCGCTGATGTCCAGGCTGCACTCAGCGCCGTCATCGCTCGCATCCAGAGATTGTAGGAACCATCTGATCCACATGTGAATGCAGTGATATGACTCTGACCTGTGTCTGACCTAAAGCTTTGGCTCTCGATGTGTTTTCAGCTGTAACTGTAACTCCCAGACTCCGCCCACGGTGAAGGTGGCGGTGGGTGGAGATCAGGTTTACCTCAGCACCGTCCTCTGTTGCTTCGTGGAGCAGCTGGCCAGCAAGACGCCTGATTGGCTGAGCTATGTCCGCTTCCTCATCCTACCTGTTGGTACGCAGTGGCAATTTTAGTTTGGAAATTCTGGTAGGGCCATGCAGGGAAATCTTGAAATGCAATCCAGAAATATCGTAATCAATGTCCTCACACAAAAAAACAAAACAAAACAGCAGCAATTGAGAGAGGAGACACAGCACCCGACAACAAACAGGTGACGCCAAAATTGCAGCTGAATACCATCGCACAAACAATGCCAATCTGAGGACATATATTATCATATCAATAGCGCCACCAAATGGCAGTGTACAAGATCTCAATCAATCAAATACTCAAGACCCAGACAGTTACATGACAACAATAAAAACACACCTAATACACAGCAATTAATATACAAAATCACCACACAATATACCACAGTCAAACAGCCATTTCAGCACCACAGACAGGTGAACAGCTCCATGAGGCTGTGTCCCTCACACACACCCACACACATATTAATTAGGCATTATGCAAATTCCACAATAATTTAACTAGATCATCAATTACATTTAGACTGAAAATAAATTAGACTCACCAAGCACCTTTTTGACATGCTCCTAGTTGATCAAGTTTTCTGCTTAAACCACTCCTGGTTGAATGACCTAGTTTTGTCTTTTCCCTCTTGAAAAATGATTACATCCTTCCGCTCAAGAGGTTACGTCCTAAAACAAACACTAGCCAGGTAGTCAACTCCATTCACCATGCAACAAATGAATGAAACTTGAATTAGCTACCAGTACGTTCCTTTGCCATGTTAGCCGAGCTAACAAAGGCTGTCCAGACCCCACCGCAAATGAAAACTGTGGACATTTCATTGGGGACAAAGTTTATTACCTATTAACTTATGCGCAACAACATTTTTGACACAGGAAAACTTATAAAAGCTGATAATCCTTGTCTGCACAGTAGCGCCCTCTAGTGGGGCCATGCCATGTTATTAGCCTGGAGGCCAAACCACTCTCCTCCATCTAGAAGATGTTTCTGGAGTAAAGTTGGTCTGGAATATTTTCTTCTTCCCCTCCTCCTCTTCCTTCTTTACCATATCTTCCTTCTTCTTCTCTTTCTCATCTCTCTGCTTGGACTAAATCTATCTTTCTGTTTCCTCCTTGTGGGGTAAACATCATGTGAGGTGAGGACCTCTCATTGGTGCATAAACCTGGTACCGCTCATGATCCTTTTCCCATGATGCTCCTGTGTTCCCCAGGCATCCACCCGCTGGCCAAGTACCTGTCCTCCCTGGACGGGAGGTTCAGTGGTCTCTTCATGGATGCTGGATGGAGGGAGCTGTTTGGACAATTGGAGCCTCCTCCTCTGGGTAAAGAACAAATGTCAAACACACACACACACACACACACACGCAAAATCATGGAGACTGTGGCGTGGAGACAACATTAATGACGACACAAGGAACAATGGGAAGGCAGGGCAGGGAAAATAAATACATATGAGGGCTGACAAATGACAAGACACAGGTGAAACAGATCAGGGCAATGACACCAGGAGAAACCAATTAACAATCAATGGACACACGAGGAAACACAGACAGGAAATCCAGAACTTAACAAAATAAAACAGGAAACACCACACATGACCCTGAACAGACATGACAAAAACACAAGGACACACAACAGACAGGAAATTAAGAAAAACAACGAAATAAAACAGGAAACTCTAAAACATGATCACAAAAATAAGACAGACATAGAACCTTGGCAATTATTAATTATAATTATTAATTATATTTTATATTTTAATAAATATTATATGTTATTTTAAATAATAATTATACTATAGTTATTTAACAAATAAACATTCTCCTGTTAATTATTTCCTATGTTGTCAGGCATCTTAGGGTTAGTTCGGATCATATTTTCAAACTGTCCAAACTCACCTCAACCAGTGACTGAAATCAAACCAGTCCTGTAACTATTGACTTTTATCTTCTTAGTAATATCCTGTTTGGTGATGTCTTTTATTGGATCTATTGTCCTGTTCTATGTCTTGTTTTTGTGTTACCTGACTAGAGACTGTCTGAATAGATGCTCATTAATCTTCACTGTTCTTATCAAATAAATAAATAAACTGAATTTATCTTCACTCAGATCCAGTGGGCGTGGCCAGTCGTGTTTCTCAGTATTTGTCTGGAGCAAATGTTTCTCACCCATGTCCGATCTCTGAGGCCATGCTGACCTGCAAACACAAGAGGTACGAACCTCCTCCTCCTCCTTCTTCTTCTTCATGTCTCCAACTACAGACACTGAGAAGTTCAGTCAGATAAAATTAAAAATAAATACATCTTACCTCCAAAGAACCCACAGGTTTTTCCAAACTAGCTTCTTTTTCGGGGTCTTTGTGTTTGATCACAGTGGCCATCAGAAGAACTGCAGCTACTTTTAACGGGTTAAACTGGCTGAAGCTTTAGTTGTAGCTTAATTAGCTTTAGCTCCAGAGGTGAATGTGACCTGTGTCTGTCTCCTCCTGTTCAGCCTCGACAATGACTCCTGTCAGAAGTTTGTTCCTTTCATCGCGGTAAGAAGTTCAAACCGTTTCCTCTCAGTGTCGCCTTCACTCGGTTCACTCCACGTTTCTCTGTTCTCAGCTGGTGAAGGTCGGAGTCGTGGAGCACGACTTCCTGTCCACCTCAGGTACTCCATCATCGTCTTCCTCTTCCTCTTCATGTCTACCGTCATCTTCATCATCGTCTTCCACTTCATATCCCTCTTTCTCTTCTTCGCCCTTTTCACCATCCTCTTCCTCTTCATCCATCTCCTGATCTTCATCATCCCTTATCTTTGTCCTCTTCTTCATTCTCTTCATCATCATCTTCCTCATCCTTGTCCTCTTCCTCCTTTTCTTCATCATTGTCTTCCTCATCCTCTTTTCTTGTCCTTATCGTCTTCATCATTCTGTTCCTCTTCATCGTCCAATGACTTTCTGTGTTGACGTCCACAGTGGACTCTGATGACACCACACTGGGATCTCCTCCCTCCCAATCAGGAGCCCCCTTCACCTCCACGCCGCCCCCCTCCCCCTCCATCAGGTACTTCCTGGTAGCTTATTTCCAAAATGGCGGCGTTTCCTCCGACATCAGAATCCTAACCTGTGTCCTGTGTGTCCCCCACATCTTCCGTCCAGCTGTCCAGCCGAGGTGATGGGTCTACAGGTGGACTACTGGAGCAGTCAGGCCGGCGGAGGAGGAGGAGGAGGAGGAGAGAGGAGGAAGGAGGTTGGCATGAAGAACACCCTGAAGAGCAACTTCCGCTGTCTTCAGGTGTCGAGGCTCGGAGGAGGAGATGTGATGAGTATGACGGTGGTTACGAAGGAGAAGAACAAGAAAGGTGACGGAAAAAAGATGATGATGGTGATGATGGTGATGATGATAATGATGGTGATTATGATGATGGTGATGGTGATGGTGATGATGATGGTGATGGTGATGATGATGATGATGATGGTGATGATGATGGTGATGATGATGATGATGATGGTGATGATGATGGTGATGATGATGATGAAGGTTGTCTTGTCAGTCATGTTCCTCAGTAAGAAGATGAAGGAGAAGGAGGCGGAGTCGAGGAGTCAGCTGATTGAAGGCATCAGCAGGCTGATCTGTACCTCCAAACACCAACACACACTCAGAGGTAACACACACACACACACACACACACACACACACACACACACACACACACACAGATGATTGACATGTGACACTAACGTTTACAACGTCCACCATTTTGGTTCCTATCCTCAGGTCCACCATGATGATAGCTGCCCCCCCCCCTTCCACACCCTAGACATATTTATATGAGAGTTACCTCATGGTTTAGACCAGTGTTTCTGAACTGGTGGGTCGCAATCCAAAAGTGCAGGCCTCTTTTCAATGATTCACAGACCAAAAAGTTTTAGAAACATAGAATTAACAGTAGGTGGCCCCTACCATTCCTCACCATAGAAGAAGATCGTTTATCGTTTTTAGAACATAGAAGAAGTTTCTTTAGATTTACTAATTTAGCTGATAATGGAGACAGAAGAAAAGTTAACTTTGTAAACTTGAATCCTTTTGAATTGCATTGGTTGTCATAGAGTCCATAAATGAATACTCAGCTAAAGCTACATATTCTGGATTTTGGATTTCTCAGTAGTTTTATTTTTTCATTTCACATAATGAAAGGCTAATGTAATGTTAGCTAGTTTAGACTTACATTGTTTATGCAAATATTAGCTAGTTTATGTTTAAGTTAGCTGGTTCTGGCTAACACCACTTAAGCCAGTGTTATGTAGTTTACGCTAATGTCACCTAGTTTAGACTTACATTGTTTAGGCTAATATTAGCTGGTTTATGTTTAAGTTAGCTGGTTCAGGCTAACATTACTCAGACTAATAGCTGAGTATTAGCTGGTTTGGGTTAATGCTACCACCAGACAAACCATCACGATAGCACCAGAACCCAGATGGATGTTAATATTTATATGTACACGAATCATTGTAAAAATGTTTGTTTTTAGTCGGACTGAAAGGAAAAAAAAATTTATGCAAGGCTGACTTCCTGGTACCTGTTTCTGGTTCCTCTCTCAGTGTCCATAGACGGGGTGGAGTGGAACGACGTGAAGTTTTTCCAGCTAGCCGCTCAGTGGCCAACACATGTCAAACACTTTCCTGTTGGGATCTTCGGCTACAACAAGCCCTGAAGCTCCTCCACCTCCTCACCTGGATCACATGACCCCCTGTGGGCGTGTCCAGGTGAGACAACCTGTTGTACCTTTTACTTTTTTATATGACATGTATTTATCACTTCTTGTAAAAATGTCTACAGAGCTTCATGTGTTCATTCGTAGTTGTTTTATTTATTTTATTTATTGTAGGTGGATGTATTGCTCATTAATGTCTGACTTGTAAAGTTATATTAAACAGTTGTCATAGCAGCGAAAAAATTGATGAACGTGCAGCTTCATTGTTAATCAGTGACTGTTAAGATTTCAACAAAGAGACAAACAACCACTAACAGGCTCATGATGTGTAAACGTAGCAATTAATCTCGAAAGATTTCACCTGTAAATCTTAGATCTAGGGAATCCTGAATGGTACAAACTGTATTACCCATGATGCTCAGCTACTGAAGATCCCTGGAAGAGTTGCCTCAGTTAGCAGAGCCTTTAATGTTCAGTCAGATCATGTTGTTGTTTACTTTCAATCACTGCTCATCTGTCAATGTGTGAAACAGAACAAAAAGTCATTCTGATCTCTGTCAGACGTCTGTTTTCAGAGCTGTGGTCCAGTTAAGTGTGAGAAGGACAGCACCGAAGACATGTCGCTAACTCTACTTTAATATTTCAACAGTTTACATCATCGAAATCAACCAATCACATCAGAGAATATCTGTTAACTAATGGATCCACTGCTGCGGCAGAGTCTCTTTACAGTAAAGACTGACTACATTTCACACTCAGTGCAGATACAGGATTCATGTTGGTGCAACACTATTGCAGTTGTCCTGCAGGTTTTCAGAGCTACCTCCTTCATCGTGGACTCTACGGTGGACGTGGTGTCAAAATCCATGCTCGTCAAAAATAAACAGTTTAGGTGTCTGTGAAGGTTCTCAGTCGTCTAAAAAAAAACAAAGTTGAAACAAGGACAACTGGACTGGTAGAGTTCCTTGAAGACGTTTCATCCAAGTCTTCAGCTCTGAAGGACTGGTGGGGGTCTGGGGCTGGGGTTTAAAAAGGGACATCCGTCAGAAACTTTAGGTTAAACACTGCTAAAGTGTTCAGGTGAGTCCTAAAGGAAAATGTGAAAATGAACGGTGTTGGAAGTCAGCAGCCTGAGAGGTTCCACTTGAACCTTTTCCATGTTAAGTCCTGGATTAGGGTGAAACAAACTAAAAGAACTTACACAGTTTGAATGTGATTTTTAAGACCAGTTATCAAAGAAGCTTTATAAACCTGTCAGAGCTGTGATATATTCTTTGAAACCATTTGAAGAAGCAGTTTGAACCTTCAGATGTTCTGAACCTTTAGACCAATGATGATGAACGACTGGAGGTTCACCCAAAACCCATCAGGACGTTCATGGAGCTGTAGAATCCTTTAGAACCTGAAAGAACCTGTTAAGAGTCCATTAGACTTGTTTACCCGTGTAAAAACCTGTCCATCAGAAGCCTTAGGAATCCGTCTAGCTGTGGTACCCTGCTACGACCTTTAAATATCTACCCAACCTTAGACTAACAACACATCATGTAGGAGGAACCCTTCTGCAGGAACCTAATCCACTAGAACCCATTAGAACCTCCTGGGACAGGTCCATAGCAGAATTCCTAGAAGCCCTTGACGTGGCAGTAGGCCTCCAGCGAGGAGAAGACGATGTACATCAACCACAGGCTGAAGAACAGCGTCGTGGTGAGGATCTTCGGGATCCGAGGGCCTCCGAGCTCCCCTCCGATCTCTGGTCGGCGCCGGTAGATGAGGACGGCGATGCAGATGAAGGCAAAGATGGTGAAGAGCGTGACGGAGAAGGCCAGCGTTCCCGGGTCGACCCTGAACTCCTCACCTTTGAAGTAATGGTAGATGGCAGCGATGGACCAGGCCACACCGATACCCAGGAAGACGTTGACGGCGTTACTTCCCGTCACGTTGCCGATGGAGGCGTCGGCGTATTGGTCCTGGATGGCGGCCACCTTACTGGCGAAGGTGTCTGATGGAGAGGAAGCGGAGATCAGTTCCACTGCAACAATATTAATTTCGTGTTAAAATTTTGCGTCAGACCTGGAACGGACGTGCCCAACGCCACAAACACCACGGCAGTGACGGAGTCTTTGAGGCCGACGGTGCAGCCGAAATGTGATGCCAGGTCTCCGATCACCGCAGTCAGGAGGCCGATGACTGAGATGGAGACAACGAAGCAGGCCCAGCCGTTCCAGTAGTCGGTGGGAGGAACGAAGGCGAACAGAAGCTTCCAGAAGACAGTGAGGAAGTGCATGACGTAGTCAAAACAGGAGGGGAGCTTCTCCTCGGCACATTCATCGTCATCATCGTCATCACCTGACCCGGACAGAAACATGAGTCAACACAGAACCAGATCATCGTTTAAAAGAGACACAAAATAGTTGTAAACAGGCTCATGGCATGTACATGATTTCATCTCTGAATCCATTTTAATTGCAGCAGTGTCTTTAACCCTTTATGGTGCGTGGAACCATATTTGGTAACTTCAGCACATTTAAATTACGTCCCTGTTTCTCTCAGTGAGGTTTATTGTCATGTGGTTTACATTCAGTCAATCAGAGAAGATCAAGGAAACATTCTCAGGTCTAATCGGGGTCTAATGTGGTCTTCGAGGTCCACCTCTGAATGAACTCTGAGCACAACTGATTGATTAGGAACCTTGAAGAAGAGGAAGTGTCCTAATGTTGTCTAATGTGATAATGTTGACAAGTGTTTGAATCAGCTCTGATGTATTAATGGTCTAAATACTTGTTTACATTTGTTCACCACTTAAGGACAAGAAATCATACATGGCAAATTAATTAATCTTGATTTATTGAAAATATATATGTGACATCTTCTGGCATCCTACAATGACACTCTAGAGTTGAAATTTAGAATTTCCAGGTATTTTAATGAGCGGGTTAAATAAAGGGTTAAGAGAGATACCGGTACCAGAGCTGACGGTAATGGCTTCAATGAACTGCTCCCTCCAGCTGTTGGTCCCAATCACCAGAGCCAGATTGGTCTTCTTAATGAGTTTATCCACGGTGCTCTGAAACATGAGGTGCCAGGAAACAAGAAAAATAAAGAAATGATTGTGACCAAGTAAACCTGTCTATCCTCAAAGGTCCCCCAGATATCTCCAAACTAATATCTTTAGACTAAAAACAAGTAGATTTGTGTTGATGCAAGTAAAATATGAAGTGAAAAACGTAGCCAGAAGTAACAGCTGTGACTTCAATGTCAGTTCAGATGACAAGTTATAGTTTAATATTAATAATCACAGGATTCACCTGATGATTGACCTGATAACTTAGAGTCAGAAGAACAGAAGAAAAGGTTGTTTGGTTTGGACTCAGCATCTATTCTTTGTGTTTACCACTAGTGAAAGGGTTGAACTGTAACAAGGAGACTGGTGCTATGGAGACATGAACCTAACAGGAAGTGTCTCTAAACAGGAAGTGTCTCTAAACAGCAAGTGTCTCCACCTTGAACTCGTACGACTCCTCAATGACCACCTCCAGTTTGACGTGTTCACCGAGCATCGGTCGACCCATCTCTGCAATCCTCCGCTCCTCCTCCTCCTTCTTCGTCAGCGCCTCCTCACCTCTTTCTTCTGAAAGAGAGAGAATGAATGGATGGATAGATGGATGGATGGGTGATAGATGAATGGATGGATGGAGGATGTACCAGTGATGCTGACGATGGTTGAGGGGGCGGGGTGTTCTCGTCCCTGGACCTTCCTGTATACGTCTGTACCTGAACAACATGAAACCAGAACCTGAAGGAAACAGCTCATTACTCAGAAACAGAGTAGTCATTAAATGATGCATTCAGGTGCTTCTTATGTCCACTAATGTTAGGAGGAGCTACAAATAGCTGGGATGTTAGGAAGCTAGCTAGAGCTACTATTAGCTGAGAGGCTGGGAAGCTAGGCAGAGCTACAATTAGCTGGGATGCTAGGAAGCTAGGAGGCGCTACAATCTACTGGGATGCTAGGAAGCTAGGATGCGCAATTATTAGTTGGGATTCTAGGAAGAGCTACGATTAGCCGAGATGCTAGGACATTAGGAGGAGCTACTATACTTGGAGGCTGGGAACCTAGGAAGAGCTGAGAAAAGCTAGGATGTGCTATTATTAGCGAATAGGATAAGAAGCTAGGAAGAGCTACCATTAGCTGTGATACTAGGAAACTAGAAAGAGCTACCATTAGCTGTGATACTAGGAAGCTAGAAAGAGCTACCATTAGCTGAGAAACTAGATAGCTAGGATGAGCTACCATCAACTGGGAGGCTAGGAAGCAAGGATGAGGTATTATTAGCTGAGAGGTTAGGAAGAGCTAGCATTAGCCGAAAGGCTAGGAAGCTATGAAGAGCTACTATCAGCTAAAGTGAGCCACTGGTTCCTGAAACATTTCCATCTGAATACTCATTATTTAAATTATTATTTAAATAACTTAATTTCTAAAAGTGCACTACAATACCCATGAGACTCATGTTAGCATTGCCATGGAGACAAAACTAGTCAAACCAAAGTGGTAGCTGTTAGTGCAGATGAGCTTTTATGTTGATGCTGGGTGAAATGCACCATGGGAGTTGTAGTGAACATCTCACAAACGTTTGTATCTGTTACGGGCTCATTAATGATCTGCAGGAATCAGATGTTCTCCACCAACAAACGTAACGTCTCACACAAGTGGCACTGCTCTCATTCGCCTGTTAGCTTAGCTTGGCATAAAGACTGGAAACATGAGGAAGCAGCTAGCTGGCTTCCATCAGTGAGGACTGTGACGTTAGAGTCGCTGCGATCAGACACAACGTTGCTTTAAGTGTCGCAACACTTTGAAAGCAAAAGTTTCCATCTTACCACAGAACTGCTTGTCTATCAGAGAGTCACACAGACAGAAATCAGATCAGATCCATCAGTACAGCTCCCAAAACAACTGGTCTCACAGTGTTCTCTTACCTGTCTTAACGAATCCACCTGGAAACAAGAGACAAGAAGTGAGTGAAGAGTCCAGATGACAGAGGGAACAGAGACAGGACAGAGAAAAGGAAAAGAGGCTTACCAGCTTCCTGAAGCAACACAGCTGAAGAAGAGCGAGAGAGAGAGAGAGAAACATGAAAACACAAACCAAGAAAAAAAGAAAAGTCAACACTGTCTCCTGACCTGTCCTCAACACGTCAACACCTCTAGTGTTTAACTCCAGTGTCAGACTGTTGGACGAGGTTCTGGTAATGACCTTCAATAATAATCTACCAAATAAATCCATTCTCTCTGGAGGACGTGGGGTAAACATCAGGAGTTTCCAGAAAGGACAGAAACATCGAGGAAGAAAATCAAAGATGAATCCATGTGAACAGAGATGCTGGAGACATGGAAACATCTTGGCCGTCTTCTTCTACTCTTCTACTTCTACTCTAGACAAGACTACTTCTACTTCTACTCCTTTATTTTCAATTCATCTCCATGATCGTGTGACAAACAGGTTGTTAGTTAGTTTGATGTTACATTAGGTCGTGAACACTGCAGGAATACTATGGTTACCTAGGCAACCAGAGCCTGGGACGTCCACTAGAGTCTCCGACATAGACTGTATAAATATAAATATGGACGACGCGTTTCCACTTCCTCGCATTGGACAAACTTTTGTTATTTTCCCGGGGACACGGGTGATGGCATTTTGCGAGTTTATAGCCAGAGTCTGATCAAAACAGTCTGAGGGCAGAGCCACGATATCGATGCCCTGCCCACTCTTCCTCCAGACTCACTCGTATTATCGTTTAATTAATACTATGTTCTGCTTTAGACTCATCAGAGTCCCATGGGACCTCTTTACAGCGCAGTTGGCATGGCAACTGGTGGTCGCCATGATGCCACATCCTATTTCTATAGTGTCAAATAACTAAAACTAAAATGAAACTTACCCGAAAAACTGACATGTGAACATAATTATCATTATATTAACTAATGACAGAAACCATCTTTGAAAAAAATTATTTGACGTATATTTTAGTGTTTTAGTTTGGCCCAAGTCCCGCCCACTAACATGGAGGGGGCGGAGCTTATGACCTATACTGCAGCCAGTCACCAGGGGGAGCTGTACTTGCTTTGGTTTCACTTTAGAGGAGCTGTTTCCCTTTTTATGGTCTCTACAGAGACATGGACGAACATCACAGAATTGTCATAGGTCTTTTTTTCTTGTCTCTGCCATTTCTACAATAGTTTAATTTGTCAGTGACAGAGCTGACCACTAGGAGGCGCCATGAAGGAGGAGGCAGCAGAGCGGTGGCAGTGACAGTGAACAGGTGGCAAAGAAGAAGAAGAAGGAGAAGGAAGAGGAGGAGGAGCGTCTCGTCACACCTGTCCACCTCTTCCGGTTCCAATATGGCCGCTGCAGCTCCAGGTAGAAGCTGGCCTTCTTATCGTACTCGTCGCGGTCAATTATTCTAATGGGTATCGTCTTCCTAGAAGAGTGAAGGGGGTCAGAGGTCATGCGTTAGTTCACCAACAAACACTCAAGTGCACGCTGTCATCACCATGGCGCCACCATGGCAGGTTGAAGGGTTAAATCCCTGTTAATGACTTCAACCTCAGAGTCTGAACCTGTGAGTCTAATGAGACAAGGTTGTTAGTGATGTGGGCGGGTTCACAGCACAGGAAGGAGACACCCCTCACCCCCACCCCCCACCTTTCCGCTCGCTCATCTCCAGCAGCTGAGGTTCTCCCATCTCTAGGAAGAAGTTCTTGTTCTTCTCGTACTGTTCGTCATCGATTATATTAATCCGGACGGTTTTACTGAAAGAGAAGAAGAACAGCAGAGGTTGCAGAGAGAAAGAGAAAGAGAGCAGAGAAGCGACGGATCAAAGAGCAAAAAAGGAAAAAGATAGAGTCGACCTCAAGCCTAAAACCAGCATTTAATAGAAAAGAAATTTGGTTCACATCAGGTCCCTGAGTTAGAGCGATCACTGCTAGCATGATGCTAATATGCTACATTAGAGCCAAGTCAATGCAAACGCCGCTAATTATTTTAACATATGATTATCACATTGTTGCCATGACCTCAGTCCGACCGGTGTTTGTTAAACCAGGAAGTGAAAGCAGAATTAGTGCTTTGGAAAGCAAGCAGAGTCTGAAGTGTGGGAAGTAATTAAACCCTGCAGTGCAGTAATACACCCTGTAGAGGAGGGGTCTCAAACTCACAGCCCTCCATACCATTCTACACGGCCCGCTGCGTTCAGGGCAGGAGCAGAACCTTGAATGCAACCTTGACACCAAACATGCAGAGCAGTATGCTAGGTACGGCTGCATGGCTAACGAAAGGACTGTTAACACAACCAAACTGGTTCCAGGAAGCAAGAAAGAATTCTAATGCAGTGAGTTATGTTGTGTGTGAGAAGCAACGTCAGTCTGTCACCTGTCACATAAACACTCCATGGCACAGAGTGACATTAATGAGATGGTATTAATGACCAGTTCCAAATAATGGAAGAGTTGCAGGATGTCACCACAGCTCAGGATGTAGTGCAGCTGCTTTGTGATTTGTTTGAGAAGACTGCCCTCTCCTGGAAGAAGCTGGACAAACAACAGACAGTGCACCATCCGTGACAGGGAGGAAAAATGGACTCGAGGCCAAAAAAAAAAAAAACCTAAATTGAATTGTGCACAAGAGCAACTGTTCAAAATGTTGAAAGTTTGTTTTTACATTTCAACTTTGTTGTGGATTAGTTCAAGTGGCCCTCTGGTAATTTGAGTTTGAGATCCCTGCTGTAGAGACTGAACAAAAAGAAGAAGAAGACATAAAAAAAAAGCAGAGATCCTCATCTGGTGGTGTGTAACAAAGGTACAGGACTCCCTCAAACATCATCTGCATATGAACCCAGATGCAAGTGGTGGTCGACTGCATCAACTTTTATGAGGTTAAATGTAAACCCTAAATATCCAGCCAATGTGTTTGTCAGTTTTTTTTCTAACATCTTTTAGGGCCATTTTACTGTGGCTGTGAACTGAGCAAAGGAATACAAAGGTCGTTAGATGTGGATTTCATGTACAATACTACGAAAAAAAAATACCTCTACATCAGCAGAGATAAATCTACTGATTGCTGATCACGTTCACATCTGATCAACTCTTTCTTTCTTTGTTTTTTTCTGCCTCAAACTCTCCTCAGAGAAGAAGGAGAAGTTGTTCAGAGGTGGTAGAGACTTATTATTTAACTGTGGATAGGCAGGTAACACAAAAACATGATAAGACATAGGCTTATCAGCAGACAGGACATTACTAAGAAGATAAAAGTCACAGGACTGGTTTGATTTCAGCCTCTAGATGAGTTGAGTTTAGAAGGTTTGTAATGTGGGACACTCCCTTATGGTCCAGAGCTTACTGGACTGGAAGAGTTTTTAATCCAGAGGCTGTTTTTCTGTGTGGAACCTCCCAGTCCCTCTAGAGGAGGCCCTGGTCCTGAGACCAGAGGCTGGGAGCCCTTTTTTATTTTAAGAAAGTGTGTCTCAATGATCTGATGAGTCCCGGTCGGTGTGAGTCGTCAGATTTACAGGCTGATATAAAAGACCTCCCCCGTGGTCTTCTCCATGGCTGACGCTGCCTAATAAGGAAGAGAGCAGCGTGGTGTTTATCCGGCCGACACCGCGGCTTCAGACAAAAGACATCTGAGTGTCTGAGACAAAGACACAAACATCCAGAGACTCAAAGAGCCAAGAAACCACATGTAGGCTTCATCACGACCCTCTCAACTTCTGAAAGTACACACTGATTTATTTTTTAAAATTAAATAATCTTTACTTTTAATGCTAAAGTAAATCAAACATGCAGGGAGCGTTGTAGATAACTAATAACCTCCAGTAACCTGATTAACTAATGACGCCCTACTAAAACATTCAGTAGTAGGAAAGTTAACTGCTAATGTTTATTCTGACACTTTCAGCTCATCAACAGAAACATCGAGGAATGAAAGTGATCCACTGAATGGGCAAAACTACAAAGAAAGTAACTAAGTTCCAAGAAAAACAAACAAGAAGTTGAAGAGCAACTTTCCTCCATCCAGGAAAGTTGTTCTGCAGTCTCTCTCTGATTCTGCTCCAGTAAAGGAGTGGTGGTGGTCATACATATCACTCATCGCCACCAGAGAATCACTTCACGATTTGTTTACTTTGAGTTTATGCAACATCAGCTGGTTTAGACTAACATTGTTTAATGACAGCTGGTTTAATGATGCTACGACTAATGTTGACTGGTTCTGGCTATTGTTGAGTAGCTTAGGTTAACATTAGCTGATAATTGTTTAGGTTAGCTGGTTTAGGATAACATTTGCCGGATTAGATTTATGCTAGCTGGTTTAGACTAATGCTGGTTCATGTCTAAATGAGCTTGTTTAGGGTAATGTTTTTTAGGTCAATGTTAGCTGGTGTGGGCTAATGTTGCCCATCATAGGTTAAGAGTATCTGATAATCGTTTAGCTTAGCTGTATCTGGTTCTGGTTAGCATTAGCTTGTTTATGGTAATGTTTATTAGGCCACAGTTAGCTGGTTTATGCTAACATTGTTTACCAATGATAGCTGGTTTATGTTTATGTTATGTAGCTTAGGCTACTGTTGGCTGGTTCTGGCAAATGTTAGCTGTTTGAGGTTAACCATTGCAGGCTTGGGCTAATCTTAGCTACTAATGGACTAATGGTAGCTAGTGTGGGCTAATGTTGCCTATCATAGGTTAAGAGTATCTGATAATCGTTTAGGTTAGCTGGTTTAGACTAACACAACTTGGCTGGTTTATTTCTAAATTAGTATTTTTAAGGTAATATTTCTTAGGCCAATGTTAGCTGGGTCAGTCTAACATTGTTTACCAATGAAAGCTGGTTTATGTTTATGTTAGCTGGTTTAGGCTAATGATGTTTGGACTATTGTTGGCTCGTTCTGGCTAATAGTTCATCCTAATGTCAACAGGGTTACGTCTACGTTAGCCGATTTAGGTATAATGATGTTGAGGCCAGAGTTTGCTGGGTCAAGCTAATGTTTGTACTAATCTTAACAGCTGTGGGCTAATGTTAGCTTGTTTAGACTAAAGTTACCTGATTTAGGCTAACGTTGCTTATGTTACTGTTAGCTGGTGGTTTAGGCTAATATTACCTGGTTTAGGCTAACGTTGTTTAGGCTACTATTGGCTGGTTCTTGGTTTAGGTTAATATTAGCCTGTTATGGGTAATGTTTCATCCTGACACAGCGGTTTCAAGAATCAGAGAATTACACCACTGTGTTGAGATCTGAGCTGAGTTTGTACCTGAGACATCAGACCAGTGGACAACAAACTAATCACCTTCAAGAAGAGTTTACTGTAGGACTGAGGTAGATATGTACCTAATAAACTGGACACTGAGTGGAAACAGGGCCGAGAGCCTGTGTAATTAAAGCAGTGCTGTGAATCGGAGCTGATAATCGGTCTATATAAGGCTGTGTGAACGCTGGGCCTCATCAATAATGTCAAACACAGCGTGCCACCGTTTCCTCTACTGTTTATGCTCTGGAAATAGATGTATGCTTGTTTCATTCCTGCCACCTGCACACATGGAAAGAGTCTGCCGCTATGTGTGGCATGTAAACCTGGAAGTAGAGGTCACATGACGCTGAGAGTGTAGGGGGCGGGGCTAGACTACAAACAGTTTTATTTTAAGACTCTCCTGGAGGTGATTCAGGCACATTCAGTGTTCTGGTTTTAATCCTCGCCTGAAAAGACCAAATAATTCAGGAATATTTCCACAACTATCAGGTTCATGTTCATGACCCTGGTTAGACTTTAGAGAGTGTCAGTAACATTGTCTCTGTTATTATGTCTGCTGATTCATTAGTGATAAACTAAAGGAGATATGTAAAAAATAGATAGTAGAAAACACCCTTATAGATATCATGCACAGAACATCACAGAAGCGTTTATAGAGACACAAAGCTCAAATATTCTACAAAGTTTCTAGTAAAAATGGAATCATGTCCCCTCTCCATTTGGACATTTGGATAAAACCAAAGAACCCAGAGTGTTACACATTAGGTTTTTACCTCCTGAAAGGGAATCTGGCTACAAAATTACTATGGATTGCCATTACAGGAGGCAATGTACAGACAATTGGACATACTTTGGACATAATATTTAACCTTTACATATTCAAATTCTATTATTGTGCACATTATAGAATCCATTAAAGTATTGACCTTTCCTCCATATGACTGTTGTTCATGCATATAACTCACCAAGGAAACCGGTCACCAAGGCATGTTAGATAGCGGTTCTAAGCTGACTGTCACTCCAACATGACTGTGTTGTTTTCGTTACGTCAATACCACCATTAGCTCACTAATTTAGAAAAACAAAGGGCCATGTGAGAAATTGAAGAACAGTGCTCAGATTCTGTCAGGCAAATTGCCATGTGGTAATTAGTTGACGGAGAACTATGCGAATAGGCTCAAAATGACCATGAAAAATTCTGACATTCTGTGTGAGTGTGTGAAAGTTTTGGCTGCATGTTTTGTCTGCTAGCTGAGGGTAGCTGGTTAGCTGTTTGAATAAAACACACTTGAACCGACACTGGGTTGAGAAATGTGACATTTGGGATATTTCACTTAATTTATTACCTATTAGCTAATTTAAATTTCATTTGTTTATGTCACATCAATCCAAAGCATTCTCCAGAGCATCACAGACTAAAACCTTAAGCTTGATGTCAGACCAAGAACCCATTTTTGAAGAAACCAAAGCTATCATCTTCACTCATCAGGTTTGTACTTACAGGATCTCATCATTTTCAAACTCCAGGACTCCGTGTGTGTCTTCAAAGTCCTCGCCGCCTCCTTTAGCCGTCCCTTCAATGGTTTTGTAGGGCACCAACACAACGCCACGGGCTCCCGAGGTCCGCATCACCTTCACCTCCATAACTCCAACACTCTCGCTCACGGTCACCACTGGCTCCTCAAACGTAAAGATCCCGGCGTGGTCATCATCGAAGATGGTGACGGTGGCTGTGCACGGCAGACCCAGACTCGCGGGGGCATCCACATGGTTTTCCTCACCACCGTTTGAGGAGTCACCTTCCGGCACAACTTTGACGTTGCTGAGGTGCACGAGGAAATGCTCATCCTCCTCAAAGATATCGTCATCAATGATGTCAATGCGGATTTCTTTTTCAGTCTCACCTGGTTTGAACAAGATTGTTCCTTTGGTGAACTGGTAGTCAGAGCCGGCATTTGCGGTGCCGTCTTCGGTCTGGTAATCCACCGAGACGGTGCTCGTTAGGTCTCCACCACGACGGACCACATTCAGCGCCACACTGCCGCAGTTCTCCAGACACTGGTAGGTTCCCGGGTTGAAGAACACCTTAGAGGAGAAGTCGTTGGCGGACACCTCGGAGCAGAGGTCATGCTGAATGACTCTCCTAGCTTGGTCAGCCGCATGCTTCTTCAGGATGTTTCCTGCTCCCGTCATGATCCTGGTTGCCTGACAGCGGTAGAAAGCCCGACTCTTCTGCTGCTGGGTTAAAACTTGGTAATTAGCGAGTTCCATCAGCTGGTCCATGTCCTTCTCTGGATGTTTCTGCTTCAGCTCCTTCAGGATCCTGGCCACCTCTCTACGGGCCTCTTCCTCATCCAGCTCGTTTGCTTCACACTCTACTTCTCCATCCATGAAGTCCTCACCATGTGAGTTGAGCATTTTGCCGTCCATTTCAATGTCAACCTTTGAGGGAAGCTCCGGTTCTCCCTCGGTTTCGATAATCATTCCTCTCTGCTTCCCTGCTCTGTATCGTTTGGACATATATTTGTAGAAAAGAAGTCTGCGGTCGGCCACGTAAGCAAAACCAACGCAAATGGGGAAGAAGAAGAGTGTGAGAAGCCCCTCCCATATCTGAACAACACCTGGAGAGAAGACGGCTAGGATCAGGTAGAGCCAGGTGTACGCAAAGACACTCCAGGTGGCGGTGACAAAAAACACCCGCAGGTGCTTCACCTTTCTGGTTTCTCCATCAGGGATGACGGACACACAAAGGCCGATGATGACAAACATGTTGAAGGCGGCACTTCCTACAATGGTGTTGGGACCCAGCTCGCCGGCAGTGAAGTTGTGACCGCAAACTTCAACAACCGACAAGAGGATTTCTGGTGCGGAGGAACCCAGTGCCATCAGCGTCAGGTTGGACACTGTCTCATTCCAGACGCGCACCGTGGTGGTGATCCTCTCGCCGTTTGGTTTCTTGATGGTGATCTGTCTTTCCTGGGAAGTGATGACCTCGATGGATGCCATGAATCGATCTGCGATGATGGAGACGCCCAGGAACATGTATGCCAACCCCACAAAGTAGATGGTGGCTCTGGCGAGGCGCTCCGTGAAGGCCGGGTTGACCGGCTGCCACACTGGCAGGATGACGCCCGTGACGCATTTGGTGCTGCCGCCACATTTGCTGCTGTTGCTGAAGGTGTTGCTGGAGTTGAGGGTCGGAACCGAGCCTCCTGCCACCGAATATGGTAACTCAGTCGAGATGACGGTCAACAAGAAGAGCAGCTGATCGGTGGAGAACAGCGTGGAGGTCCTGGCTTGGATCATGGCGACACGTCAGCTTCTTTAGACCTGCGACACACAGAAAGAGTTCTGAGAGTTATGACTTTCTCTCTCATGTTTGGAGCGTTCGTAAGATGGCCTTTCTATCAACATCTAAAACAAAGGCAACCAAGACCCTCAAGAAAACTCAACAGCTTTCTTAGTTTTTTTTTTTGTCAATGAACCTTGACCTGGATGACAGAGACAGTCCCGATCATGTCCAGTTCATCTAAAAATAATTTTTCAGATTCACTGGTGAAGAAGGAGATGCTGCACAAAGTTCTTTACGTCTATAGGATGATATTGATTCTTGTTTACACTTTCAATGTAAAAAGAAACAAATATAAAAAAAAAGAAATACTGCTTCACACAACAAACCAAAACTCCAACAAAACTGTCTAACAAACATCTCTCTGTATCGTCATCTTTAATTTGTATTTTTAGTTGAGTGTAACAAGGATTTTTGAGTTGTTCTGCAGTGCAGTCCAGACAGTCTAGTCTAGATTTCTGTATCGGAAAACATATAGACGTCATCTATGGCCATTTTTCAAGTGTCGTTTCCTTGAATGTATGTTGGTATACACTGACAAGCCACAACATTATGACCACTGACCAGAGAAGTAAATAACATTTAAACCATCTTGTGACAGTTCAACGTTCTGCTGGGAAACTTTTGGACCTGGCATTCATTCATGTGGATGTTACTTAGACATGTAGCACCCACCTAGACCAGAGCAGCCCCCACACCCCCACCCCATACCAATGACACTCAGCAGGATGCAGCCTGACACAAACATGCAAAAAAAAAAACACAAAAAGAACAGCACAAGGTGTTGACCTGGCCTCCAAATTCACTAGATCCCAAACTGATCAAGTATATGTTGGATGATCCACAGAGGACCCTGTAGTGTAATTTTAAAGTCTGTGATGTGCTAAAAAAAAAAAAAAAAAAAGATAAATGAATAAGATGCATGCTGAATGACTTTGACGTCATGTTTGATTGTAAGGTTGTATTGATTATGATGATATATCGAATAATAATACCTTTAGTTTGATCATGTTTGATTATAGATAGATAGATAGATAGATAGATAGATAGATAGATAGATAGATAGATAGATAGATAGATAGATAGATAGATAGATAGATAGATAGATAGATAGATAGATTACTTTATTCATCCCAGAAGCGAAATTAGGTAATAAGGTTATGATTGAATTACAATAATATGTCCGATCATAATGTCATTAGCTTGATTACAACATTAAGTTTGATATGATGGGCCTTCACCAGTTATATGCTACTAGAACACAAAGGGAGAGCACTTGAATCAAAAGTATATCTACTGTATTCCTCACAAGAGATCGTGTGTATGTAGAAGACAGATGTGCTCATCGCACTTGGTAAAGTTATTTTAAAGAATAATGAGCTTAAGACTGGACTAGAAGATAAGGGTGTAAAATGGACGGGAGTAACTTTGTGAAACTGGGAGCCTAGGGAAATTCCAAAACTACTGCTCCAGAGACATGTGGCTCACCTGGCATCCCAGGCCATGTGACTCATCAACGGTGATGAAGACAATTTGGGGGTAGGGGGTATGATTGGTTAACATAAGGGGCTGGTGAGGGTGTGCCCAATGTAGGGGATGGACAAGAGTGTGACTTGTGACGTCCCAAAAGTATAAAAGATGAGGACAAGTAGCCCTCGCACCTCAGAGCAGGGTCGTGGTGACCATTTTTTGTCCTGTGATGCTGCTCTCCTTTTTTGTCGGCAATGAAGATTACTCTGATGCTCTGGACTTAGACTCCTGATGATTTTTTGAGACTCCAAAGAGAAGTTATCTTCAGGCTGAATAGAACATCTTTCAAGGACTAAGTTTTACAAGGGTCTCCTATTTCGGAATAATTTGACACAACAACCCTCCCCTCAAAGACCCACCACCAATATCATTGTATTACCAGACACCAACAGGACACCCTCAGAAGGCCCATGTCCATTCTCTGATGAGTCACAATTGTTTTTTTTTTTTTTAAACACAAGGGAGACCGACACAATATAAGGAATGTGGTCATAATGTTATGGCTGACCAGTGTATATGCTAAGAGGAAGGTAACCATTCCTCATATCTGTCCACTGAAGTTTGTTGTTAAATTTACTGTGGCTCTGCCAGTCAGTCCTGCAGAGGGGGGATATTAGCTTGGACGCTAGCTTTACCACACACTGTATCTAAATGTGAATATAAGTTTATAACTGAAGTAATGGACTGAGCGTTAGCGAACAGGTTCGTCTTTGTTTTTTATTTTCCTGAGAAATGGAAAAAGATTAAAGTTAGACAAGATTTTTTCTCATTCCTTTTTTATGACTTGTTTAAATGTAAACAGGGAGATTCTGGGTTGTGTTGGATTAATGACGCCAGGACACTGTTGAGCTTAAACAACAACCAGACAAACCAGCTTGTAATTCAGCTGCCTGCTCCTAGAACGTTATATAACCACACGGAGACTTTTAAGTTTTTAAACATAAAATGTTTGCATGGTGAGGCCAAAACAGACGATTAAAAAGTAAAATATCCACAATAAAATACACTGTAAAACATTTCAAAGATTAACTGTAGAAACACATACTCACCTGGTGCGTCAAAGTTAAAATTAGCTTGATCTTGTGAGTTAATGGAACTTTTTAACTACATTCATATTCATTTCCATTTTAAGTTGAGACAGAGCGCTAATGTTTTTGTTTCTACGACGACTATTGGCAAGTTTTGAAGTTTATGTAAACTTCAGACAGATTCATCTCACTTCTCATTTGGTCAGAAATGTGACCTTTATTTTATTTAGAGAGCAGGACATTAAGATTTGATCCAACAAAAACAGCCACTATGGAATTCATTCCTGGTAAAGGAGCCAATATTTTTGCTGACGTTGTAAGACCGTGGTTAAGTCCTCTTTCACAGACCCTTATCTCAAAAGTAACACCATTTTATAGTAAGAGTTCAGTTTAATTATAACATGCAGCCGCCTCCTTTTTCCAACTCAAAACATAAAGACATGAGATATATGACACAAGAAGTCAGGACAATAGAATAATTTAAGTTTAGAAAATGGATTAACCTCCTGAGACCCTGCGTCCACATGTGAGGACATTAGGGTTTAGGTTTGCTCATTCTGCTTCATTTAGACCTGTTGTCCTCATAAGTGGACGCTTCAGTCTGCCATCTAGTGGTAACAAAGGGTCAGTACACTAGTCGGTGTAAAAACATGATTTCATGGAATTTTATGACTGAAGCTTGTTTACTTATGCTTATTCTCTAATTTGATATGAGGCGCTAATTTAGAAAATTCTGTCAATAGTAAGTTTTTATTTTAAGCTTCTTGGATCCTGCGGATGCCTTAGAGAAATTTAAAAATCTGAAGTCTTAGGAGTTTAAATTGAGATCAAAAACTTGTCCTGACCATCGGAGTTGAAGGAGCTGTGATGTTTTACAGTTTATGATGAATTGTGATTAAAAAGGTGACACCCACCTCTCCTCTACTGTACAAATGGTGGCACCGCAGAAGAAATGGGAACATGTTTATACTGTAAGTTTATGTGTGACCCCGTTACAGAAATAATTGTTTCCCGCATTCTGCGAATACACAACCTATCGTATTTTAGTTTAGTTTAATATTTAGTCCTGTTCATTAGTTCACTAGTTTTAACTGAGGACCTCTGTTAATTTGTTTTAAACTTAACCCTTCATGTGAATCCTCCATTTCTCTGATGTGCGACCCTCCAAACACAGAGATAAAATAAAACGTGACACTCTGCCTCTTTCCTGCTCCGGCTTCATGAATTAAAGTTTTGATTTTAAAGAAAAATAATGGTTTACCAATGTATTAAAATACATTTTGTCCCACCGGAGAAAGAATTAAAATATTTTTCTTTGTTGAAGTTGAAATACATGAACTCAACACAAAAAAATCCACTGCATCACATCCTCTCCATAATATAAGCTTTTCTTCTCTTAAATTACTTCCAGGATAAATGTGCTCCTGTGGTTTTAAACCTTGAATAAACTTGTCATGAATAAATATTTGAAGTTTTTCCCTTGCGTTAAACAACTGACTGACTCACTGACTGTTCATGAAGCATCAGATAAAACACCATCGCTCTGTTTTACATATAATAATATTAATAATAGTAATAATAATTTGGATTGTTCAAGGTTGAAAACTGCAGCTTTTATCTGTTAATATGTAATAATTTGACCTGTTTGATTCATGGTTAGAGCAGAGAAAATCAGACACCTACCGTCTCTCAAACACTTCCAGCCTCTGACAGACCAAGATAAAAACCATGAGAGGAGTTTCCAGACATCGAGAGCCAGCCGACCTCTTCTCCTTCTCCTCCAGCCGAACACTGAGAGGCTGGAGGAGCAGAAACCAAGGAGACCGCCTCCTCTGAACCAGTCGGCTTCGTTACTGAGCTCACTTTAGTGATGAATCACTTTCAACTCCGTCCAAACAAAACTCTTCAGCCTCAGTCTGTTCTCCACACGAAGGCTGTGTCAAAGTGTCATTGTGTGTTTATTTATTCCTGATGCAGCGTTTAAACCAAAAAACCTTCCCTCAAAAACTGTTCTTTAATGTTTTACGCCCCCTACTGGAGGTTTTCCCTTAAGTCATGTTAGGTCAGAGAAGATGGAGGTGGATGATGAGCTAATATATTAGCGTTAATTTAATAATCCGTCTGTCCTCAACCTTATATAACCTTATTATGACTTAACGTTTCCTACATTAAGCGAGAGCAGGTGTCTTCAATGTTTTTAGGCCAAGGACCCCAAACTTATGGAGAGATTAAGTCATTTTGTATTCAACATTAAATTATTCAGATAATACATAGATTCATATATATATATATTCATTTCAAACGACAGTAGAGTGGTGACTGGAAAATAACGTCTTCTACTTCCATTTATCCCTTTACTAAAATATGTTAGATTCATGTTAATGTTAAAGAAAGAAATTTAAAATTTGCGGTGGGGAAAAAAAAGCCTTATTCACCAAAGATTTTACGACCCCCCTGCAGTATCTCCATGGAGTCCCTGGACTGTCTGTTGAAGACCTATGAGCTAGATCAGGGCGGTGTTAGACGACCGATTCAACACAACTTGAACATGAAGTATAAAAATATTATTTAAATGTTTATTTAAATTTATGAATTTTGGTCTAAATTTATGACTTTTGGTCCAGGAAAATAAAACAACTGATCTATAGGTTTGGATATAACACACTCTTTGTGTAGCTACATGAATAGTTTTCTCAATGAATCTCAATAAATGTTTAAAAAATAGCGAGTCAATCATCCTTTCTGAAGAATTAACCAACTGCAGATTCTAACAGCTTCCAAACGTAAATAATACATCATGGCTTTTCAAAATAAAAGCACCACAGTCGTATTGAATGCACAGAATAAATACAAAAGTAACGCGTTACCGTAATACATTACGTTTAGGCAGTAACGGAGTAATATAACTATAGTTACTAACTATATTTTAGTAATATTATTACAGTTACATCAGTCCGGTAACACGTTACAATCCGAGCTGTCGCACAGGCGGAGGTTTCGAAAAAAAACAACAACACAACAGCAGTTAATAAAGAGAAGAAGAAGACGGTTTAAAATCAACAGAAGAAGAAGAAGAAGACGGTTAGACGGCAACAGCTGAGTTAACGGTTTCTAAGTGGTTACACTCGCACTGGTCTATTTTGAATTTGCCACAGAAACGGATAACAACCTCACAGTGAGGCAACCAGATAGAAGATGACGGCGCAAGAAAATCTAAACAAGGAAAGTTGTATTTGTCCAGACCAGAGGTGAAGATGTTTGACCCAGGAGAAGTGAGGAGGCTGGGGCTGAGTGTGTCGTGGAGGATGAGCTACATCTTTCTACAGTTGAGTCGCTGACGTTTCAAAAGCTTGTCGGCAAAATCCCTGTTCGATCAAGTGACGAGGTAAAAACAAATCTCTAATGATATAGTCCCTTTGTTAAGGTATAAACACATTTCCACAGATAGTGCATTTAAGATGAGACACTACAGGTGGTGTTAGAGGTGTTTCAATGATTAAAAATTGTTTTAATTGTTGTTAAGTCAGTTGTGTTTGCAGAGGGATTTCCCTGGTTGTTATTGTCACATCATCTCAGAATACTTTAACAGTAACAATAATACATCTCCATGTTTAATTTACTCGTAAATGAGTCTGTGGATGATAATGAACAAAGCGCCAACTAAGAAAAAATATGGATAGAAATAGATAGAAGTTATGAGTCACTAGAGATTTGTGTCTCAGTGTGAAAATCATTCATGGAAGACAACCTTTAAAACTATGCAATGTAAATTGCAGTTCATATACTTGTAGTAGATTAAAAGAATAATAACTATTCACCATGACAAAATATTGCACCTTCATTTTGTAATGCCTTGTGGTAAATATTCATTTTGGTGAAAGTAACTAAAAAGTAACTTATTACTCTACACAGAAGGTAATATTGTGAAGAAACGTATTACTTTCAAATGCAAGTAACTGGTTATGTGAAACATATTACATTACATTGCAACACTGCATACGGCCCTTCGGGCATCCCTGTCTGGTCTCGTGGGTCGTAAAATGATGTTAACTAGCTAGCTAGCTAGTTAGCCTAGATGTTCCCAGGACTCGATGTTAACACCAGAAAATCTCATCATTGCAAATATTATTTTTATTCATTTGTTGGTTTTTCACCTTTTAAATATTGCGAGAGCTGAACTGAGGCTCGGAACTTGAGTTTTAAACTTTATTTTGACACGTGTATATATCTGCTCCATCACTCAGGCTCCCAGTGATTTTTGGCAGCTCTGGTTTGAGACCCAATTAAACAAATAAACAATAAAAAGTGATATAAAAAGCGTATAAAGTGATAATCTGTAGCTGACAGCTGGTAAAGGTACATTCTTCAGAATCAAAACACAAGTTTCAGAGTTTTTTTTTTTTTTTTTTACAAACGTGTGCAGAGATTTTCAGCTGGAAAATAGAACAAAACCAGGGGAACAAATCCGAAAAGTGTCGGAGGAGCTAAACTTGTAGCTAAACTCTAACACAAAGTGATTGTTTTTCAGACTTTTGTCAAACTTATAATGGTCAGTTTGAGATGATCGAAACTTTTTCAAAATTAGATTCCATGAATCATGAACCTTCTGAAGGCAGAAAAGCTCTGGTGTTGAGGGACTGGCTAATACCTGGAACAACCATTCAGGCTCTAATGCAGTGGAAATGTTGGACAAACCTCTGACACGTTGACTCAGCTACGATCCCGAAAGCTAATGTTACGACTCACACTTTTGCTGTAGCCGACAATGAACACGTTTAACACGTTTAACTTTCAATATCTATTTTTTTTAAAGACATTTTTAAACTGATACATGTTCTTAGTGTGACCAAAGCAAATTCGAGGCAAACGTATCCCGGACAGGTTTGAAATAGTTTCAAAGTTTCAGTTTTAGGTCTCAAAAAGAGGACGTCTGGTCACTCTAATCTTTCTGCAGCAGAACGCTCCATAAATTTAAACTAAACTCACTGAACAACGTGTGGATCAAAGACTTTCTGAAGGAAGTTTCGCCACCCATCAAGCTTCTACAAACCCGACAAGTCTTTGTTTCAGCTTGTTCTTTAACTTACGCCGTGACCTGATTGACCGACAACCTCATGTCTCAGGTCATGGTAATCCAAAGACAAAAAGGCAACTGGACTTGGTGTATTTCCTTGAAGAACTGAAGAAGCTACTCAGATGAGTGGCGAAATGTCTTCAAGAAATTGTATGAGTCCAGTTTCCTTTTTTTGACGCCTTTGGACCGACAACCTTCAGAGATGTTTGAAGCTAAGAAGGGCTAGCTAGTAACGAGGCTAGCTAGTTGAGGTCACAGAATCGACACCGAGAACTTGTCGACGTCACACCGAAACGAAACAGAGAGTTAACGGTTAAACATCGTGACCCTGAGCTCAACCGCCGACTTAACGCCAGGAGAGAACGACAACCTGCAACCTGCACCGTGTTCCTAGCCGCATCAACATCAGCAGCAACAACAACGAGACCAACCAGCTCCCTTTTCATTGTTTCCTGCAGAACTAACCTGGACTCCAGACGAGGCAGCAGCAGCAGATCAGAGTGTGATGAGGACGGAGAGCCGCGTCCGATAACTGCTCTAAATTTAACAGAAACACCCGTCGATCTAAACATGGCCGCATAGCTGCCTGGGTGCTGCTTATCGTCCTCTCCACGGCGGGCCATGGCCATACAAGGCTCTGCGGGGGCCCGGGCCGTCCAGCAGCTCCTCGTCCCCGCCAACACTTTGGGGAAGATAACGGTTAACGGTGGCCTAGGCCCCGGCTGACAGGAATGCCGGCGTAAAGTGGCTCCTCGTGATATCTGGACAACGTTCACAGCTCAGAGGAGGAACTCGGCTCCAAAAAAAACAAAAAGAAAAAACGACTTATTCAGCTTCACCGACACCGACATCTGGAAGAGGTCAAACACAGAGCTGCTCTCCTTCTATAAAACTCAGCTCAATAAAAAAAGAGAAAGAAAAATTAGACAAATATGACTTAAAGTAAACCAAATGAAGTAAATCTGTGCAGCTCCAAAGAAACCCCACATATCTCTAAACTATTTTCTAAGACTAAAAACAATTAGAAACTAGTTGAAACAAGTTAAATATTTAAGAATTGTTATCTTTAAGTAAGGTTGCAGCTGCGCAGCGACACCTAAATCAATTACATTTATCTTACGTTTTTTTTTCTTTCTTACTTGGTGTAGAAGTTTATTTTATTTAACCTTTGAATAAAACAAATTTCTACTCTGAGTAACTAAAGAAATAAAATGTACTTAAATGTAAATGTACTTTAAAGTACTTTAAAGTAAAATAAGATAAAACATCCAACACTAATGTAATATTCCTGAAATAAACAAGGTTAAATCCCCTGGAATTTAATGATCTGTAATCCTGATAAAAATGAGTGAGTTAAGATCGATCTCAGTGACGTTTCCGTTCAGATATGATTGATTCCTAATGAGATGTGATGACAGTTCTCACTCACTTTAATTTACTGTTTACTGGATTACACTGTAAAAATCTGAAAATTTCTTTTCTTCAGGATCATTCATCTCCTATTACTGCTAAGTCATATATATGCATGTATGTATATATATATATACACACACACACACACATTTTTTTTTAGCATATTTTTACATTGTATCCGAATAGCTCGTGTTCCTTTTTTGGGGAACCCCATGTTTCTGTGAAGGCCCTTGTTCCACCTAAACTCTGCCTCCTTCCCTGGTGCTTTGTGGGAGAGGTGAGCAGTTTCTCTTTTGTCTCTTTTGTGTTTGTTATATATATGGTCTCCTCTCAAAAATAAACACACAACCCAGAAGACTCACACATGTGTTCTTATAGACATCATTAGTCTAAGTTCAGTCCTAAGAACCATGTGACCAAGTCCAGAGCCCCACCCCTCTTATCTTCAGTGGTCTCCTGGGTGGACTTGGTACAGCCCGGGATCCCAGAATGCATTTAAGTACGCTGCTGTAACAGTTACTGAATGAATGATGAAAATGTAGAGAGTGTACAAACTTTGATCTTGGTAGTTTAGACTCTGGAGTCTTTATGTAACTGGAGCTTAGTAGAAATACAGACTGGATTACTATAACTCACTCTGTAACTCGTCTCATATCACAGATCCTCTGTCCTGGCTTCACTGCACTGGCTCCTGGCTGCTTTTAGAATCTATTTAAAAATTTTGTAGTTTGTTGTTAAAGCTTTTAATGGTCTAGCTGTCATGGTTCTGTGTCTCTGTTATTTGTGAATGTGTTTTGAGTTTCCTCTTTTATTTTGTTAAATTTATTGGTTTCCTGTCTGTTGTTTTTCTTCATGTTTTTCCTTGATTACTTCTTGGTTTCTCCCTTGTGTATATATAGCCCTGCCTTTCCCTGTGCTATATGTTGATTATTCGGGTGTCTATATGTTTGGTCTGGTTGCCGTGGAGATTTGAGGAGTTTGGGTCACATGGACAGCAATAGGTATAATAAATAAATATTATAATAAATATTTCATCTTTATCTTCAGTAACTGTCACACAAATATACAGGACCATCCTCTACCTTTCAGGCTTTTCCCTGGTTTTATATATATATTACTGCACTTTGTTCATGTATTTTAGTATTTTATCTTATTTTTTGTAATTGTGGCATTGCATTGATCAGTTTTACCATCGGTGCTGCTTTTTAATCTGTACAGCACTTTGTTCAACCCTGGTTGTTTTAAATGTCTATAAATAAAGTTTGAGTTGAGTTGAAGTGACAAACCACAGTGCGACATTGTTATCGCATCTGTTTATCTAAAATAAATCTAATTCCCAGATGTTATATTGATGTCTGTGGTGGAGGTAGGTCACTGCCACCTTCTCTCCATCGTTCTTGTAACTCGTCTTCCTGTAACATGGCCAACATGAAGGAACATCACATGAAGGAACAATACATGAAGGAATGTCACATGAAGGAACAAAGAACAATACGTGAAGGAACAAGGAACAGTACATTAAGGAACAAAGAACAATACATGAAGGAACATCACATGAAGGAACATTACATGAAGGAACAAGGAACAATACATGAAGGATCATTACATGAAGGAACAAAGAACAATATATGAAGGATCAAGGAACAATACATGAAGGAATAAGGAACAGTACATGAAGGAACAAGGAACAATACAGGAAGGAACATTACATGAAGAAACAATTGTTGTCGGAACATTACATGAAGGAACAAGGAACAATACTTGAAGGAACATTACATGTAGGAAAAAGGAACAAAATGTGAAGGAATTACGAACAATACATGAAGGATCATTAGATGAAGGAACAAAATATGAAGGAATAAGGAACAATACATGAAGGAACAATGAACAATACAGGAAGGAACAATACTTGAAGGAACATCGCATGAAGGAACAATTCATGAAGCAACAAGGAACAATACTCAAAGGAAGAAGGAACAATTCATGAAGCAACAAGGAACAATACTCAAAGGAAGAAGGAACAGTACATTAATGAACAAAGAACAGCACATGAAGGAATACAGAACAGTACATGAAGGAACAAGGAACAATACATGAAGGGAAATACTTGAAGGAACATTACATGGAGGGACGTTAATTGAAGCATCAAGGAACAGTATATGAATGAACAAGGAACAAAACATAAAGGAACATTAGATGACATTAGATGAATCACAACAAGAACACAGTAGCCAAAGAAAACCCATGCAACACGCAGATACCACCCAGAAAGGCCCTAGTCGACTCAAACTCTGGTATTTATCAATAGTACCACCAGACGTACATGAAGGAACACTTAAGATCGAAACAATAATGTGACGGCAATAAAAAAACACGATGCACAGCTCATGGTGTAAACAGCGCACATCCAATACACAGCAATCAATATACAAAGTCACCACATATGCATGACACAAATTCCATAACAATCTTAAGAATATGTTATTAGAATATGATATTACATTATCGGTTCCATTTAGATTAAAAATAAATTAGACTCAATGAACGTCTTTTTGATGAGCTCCTGGGTAACTAAGTTTTGTGCTTAAACCACTTCTGGTTGAATTACCTAATTTTGTCATTTCCCCCTTGAGAAGTGAGAAGTGCTCCCAAACCTTTTATCTCAAACTTCTGCTCAAGTGGTAAAGTCCTAAACCAGAGAAACGCAGCATCAGGCACAACTGTTCACACACAACTACACTACGAAAAGTGTCTACAGAGGAAATTGTGTTCATCAAATGAAAATTGCAAACAATTAAATTGGGTCAAAGTTGTATCTATTATTGACTTACACTGGAAAACTTATAAAAGTGTATAATCCTCCACTTCACAGCAGCGCCATCTGGTGGGGCTGCGCCCCACTTGCCCCTAATGCATAGACGCCACTGTACATGAAGGAACAATGCATGATGGATCTTTTATGCACATATTGTATTATGTGCAACATTCTATACTTTATTTACATGTTTTACTTCAGTCTGAAGTTACATCACTCATTTAATTTCTCCTATAAACTTCTATATTTGTGTAGAAAAATCATGTATAACACTGTGGAATCTTGTCTAACAGTGGCAGATCATGTGACCATTTAATTAATTAGTGCTTGGTAGTCTTATTCCACCAGCTTTTCTGTGTGTCTCTGCACTATTTGTTGTTGAATGCCTGTTTTATTTTCTGTATGTTTTTGTTCAGTTATGGTATTATGTTGACTGTTTTTATTTTACACCTGCTAATGAGATGGAAATTATCCATATATCATAAATTAATACAAACATTTTTTTGAGAAGTGGAAGTTGAGGCGTTTGAGATTCAAGATTAATTGTAGCTCATTTTACACTTATCACAAATTCCACACAAGCGTTTAATGAATCAACAGAGTAAAAACATTAAAACAAGTAAAAGGTAAAAGTCCAACAACCATTAAATCTAAACTGAAAAACTGAAGAATGAAGGAATGAGAAAATTAGGAAAACAAGTTGTTATGAACATTTTTATCATAATTCACAATGAAATAATTTTATTCCAGAATAACCAGTTTGTACCATATCTCTCTAATCCATTGATATCTTTGTGTTCTCAGCAGTACCAGTATTGTAGTATTAAAGCATATATGTACAGAGTGTGAATAAAGAGTGAAGATCAAGTTCATTCATTGATCTCAAAGCTTCATCATTAAATGGATCAGACAGTTTGATTGACAGGACGGATGATCAGAGGTGCAAAATTTTTACCACCTCTGTTATTACAGGGACTGATGTATGGATAAAGTTTGTCATTGAAGGAGCAGCCAGTAAAGGAGTAGATAAGAGCTGCAGTATCTACATCATGAAAGGAGACCAGACCCTCCTCATAATCCACAAACACCCCCACCTTCAAAGGACGAGAATGAAGAGAGAAACGCACTGGAGGACCTGAAAGGGCTTTGTATTCATTTCCATTTCTCAAACAAACAGTCCAGTAACCATTCTTAGGATTGAGTTTGATGTTTCCCTTCCTGTTGATTGACTCTCTGGCCACTCCTAGATCCCAGTCAGTTTTTCCTTTAACCTGGACCTGAAACTAAAATCTGCCTGAAGAGAAACTCTTCTTTCCTAGAACATTACCACATGTAGAAAATCTCTCTGGTTTGTCTGGAAGTCTCTTCCTCACATCACCACAGTGAACTTGTTTTCTATCATTAGACAGGATGAGGTAGGGATTTGCTGTATCAGGATCTAGAGTCACATCCACTGCATACTGCTGGACCCTCTTCAGCTCAGTCTCAGAAAGCAGCTTCTTCTTGTCTTTACTGAGTGTCTCCTCCAGCTGAATCACAGCTCTCACCACAGTCCCCTCATATAATGGTGGACGGATGCTGACCTCTGTCCAGTCCTTGGTGGGTGGAGCAGCTTTCAGGGAGGAGAAGCTTTCGAGGAGGTGGAGGTGGTCTTCAGAGCGTGAGAGCTCCTTTAACTTAGAACTCCTCTTCTTCAGCTCAGAGACTTCCTGTTCCAGATCTTTGATGAAACCTTCAGCCTGTTTCTCTGTTGTTTTCTGTTTGTCTTCGATCTCCTTTATGAGCTGGTCCAGGCCTCTCTCAACAGACTCCTTCAGAGCAGTGAAGACCTGAACACCTTCTGCTTTCTCTCTGTCTGCAGCAACTTTACTCATCTTCACTATCTCTTTTGTCTGCTCAATCTTCCGTCGTCTCTTCTGGATCATCTGCTCAATTTTATCTTCTGTCTTCATTCTGTGTTGAGCTTCATGTTTGAACTGAGCAACCATCTCACGGATGAAAGTGTTGATGTTTAGTTCAGGTCTTGTCTCAAACACTTTATTACACAGGGGACATTTGTATAGATCAGTAGTATCCCAGTGTTGAGTGATGCAGTGTTTGCAGAAGTTGTGTCCACATGATGTAGAGACTGGATCAGTGAACACATCCAGACAGATGGAGCACAAAAACTGATCTTCAGATCTCAGACATCTGGCAGCAGACATGTCTACACACTGACAACAAGAGAGAAAGAGAGAAAAACACAGTTTAAGTAGAGATTTATTGATTATTGATGAGTTATTGAACTTCTAAAGAAACATGCAAAGTCAGTATGAAGTATAAAGAGTTGAACTTCCTGTTGGACCGAAGCTCTAAGTTTTGATGCTGGTTGTTGAAACACAGTAAATATTTTCAGCTGTACTCACCAGTATTTAAGTCAGATGTTGAGAAGGAACAGATGAACTCAGATGAATTTTCTTCAGGTAGGAACACAGAAATTTGTCCGGACTGCAGCTCTGCCACCGCCCAGACAAAGTTTCACTTTTGTTTCAGTAAAGTGACGTTGAATCTGGTCTTTCCAGTTTAGCCCCTCTTCTGACTGCAGCTCTGTTTGTCACGGTTTGTGTCTTACTTTAAGTTGAGATGTGATCAGTTTAAATTGTACTGAGATTATTACTTATTTTATTACCAGGTGTGACTTTAATGCAGATCATAAAAAGACTTCAATGTATTTGTTTCTTTTTAATTCAAACTCTTCTGATTGTTGTTTTTTTCTGACCTCTGAAAAAACCTCTGTCTGGACTGCAGCTCTGCCGTCGCTCTGACAAACTTAGACTGTCAGTTCAGGAAAGTGACGTTGAATCTGGTCTTCATGGTTGACCACTTCCTCTGACTGCAGCTCTGTTTGTAACAGTTTGTTTCCTGCTTCAAATTCAGACATGAATTAACACTGTAGTATAGAGCGGTGCAGGGTCACAAAAAGTTCACGCTGACCAGGAGGTGTGCAGAAAAACAGGTTGACTTTTATTCTCCATCAAACAAAAGTCATCTTTTAACAAAGAAAAATGGGGTGCTGCTCTTCCCATAGCATACAGCACCCCCCCCCCCCCCAAAAAAAAAAAAAAACCCACAAACAACATTCTCAACCTATATATACCCTGGATGTGACGCCACTCATCCAAGTGATTTCTTCAGTTCTGATAGACTAGTGGGAAATTGAGATCTAAACAGGCCTTGAGGTCCTCTCATACACCTGCACTCGTCGAAGGGTGCTGGTCCCAAATTATGTAGCAATATGTCTGTAAAGACGTTGAAAAAGCTACTTGGATAAGTGGTGAAATGTCTTCAAGGAATTCTACACATCCAGTTGCCTTTATTCAAAGCCTTTTGAATTACCATGACCTGGATGACTGAGAACCTTCACAGATATCTTCTGTTAGTTGTCTTTTTCTGACCTCTGCTGGTCACAGAGAATAACTATATCAGACTTCACGCCACTTTCAATGACAATAATAAACTTAAAAAAAAATAAGGTAACTTCAGGGTTAACCCTGGATTTCCAGTATCACAAAGCTGGATTCATTGTTATCGAGGCACTTAGACAAACTTTAATGATTCACAAGGGAAAATAATTGATCATAGCAGCTTAATTGACACAATGAGATGAGCTGTTATACAGCTGGATAAATGGCAGCAGAGCTGAATCAGTCTGCTGGAGAATGAGCTCCACTGACCCTCAAATGTTTGGTGTAGTGGATGGGATGGATTGTCCATAATGGAGAGCAGTTTATCCAATGTCCACCTGTCCCTCACTGAGACAAATGACTCCAACTCCCTACTGATCACTTGTCCAGCCTTTCGGATCAATCTGTCGATCCTACTGATGTCTTTTATTGTACTTCAACAACAAACCATAGTAAAGAACAGGGCACTCACAACAACAGACTGGTAGAAAGACTCTAGTAACTCACTGCACACATTGAAAGACCTGAGTTTCCTGATAAACTCTCAGAAGATTCTCAGGTCTTTCTTGGACACAGCATCACTGTTGTTCCTCCAGTCCAGACTGTTGTTCATGTGGACTCCCAGGTACTTGTAGTTTTCCACTGCTTCCATCTCCAGGCCCTGGATGGTGATGGGCTCCACTGGTGTCCTCTTCCTCCTGAAGTCAATGTCCAGCTTCTCGGTCTTGTCCACATTCAGGAGTGGTTGGTTTGCCCGGGACAACTCCACAAAATCCACGATCAGTGTCCTATACTCCACCTCCTGTCCATCTCTGGTACACCCTACAAATGCAGATTCATCAGAGAACTTCTGCAGGTGGCAGGACGCAGAGCTGTATCGGAAATCAGAGGTGGAAAGATTGAACAGGAAAGGAGATAAGACAGTCCCCTGTTGTAACTTACTGCTCGGGTCAGGGTAACTTTCAGGATTTATCTGAATCCGATAAAGCAGACCTGGGCATTTTACGGCCCGCGGGCCACATACGGCCCTTTGGGCATTCCCGTCTGGCCCGCGGTATGTCAGTCATAAGCACAGACAGCTTCTTGCCATCTATTAACCCTTAAAAGCCTGAACGGATCGCTGGCATCCGTCAAAGCGGCCGATTTTGAATTACCGTAAGTCACAGTGGTTTGCGCTATTGATAATATTCATTGTGACTGAACACTGGTTAGTTGTGCTTTTGCCTGGAAGACCTTCGTAACATCTCAAGGGTATAACTAACTTTGTTTTTACCAACAAATTCCTCCAAACAACTCTCTCTTGCTGGGGCTCCGCGATCGTTGCTCTTCAACCTGCAGCTGACAGCAGCGATGCGTCATCATTACCGTAATGGCAGCGTTTTTTCTAGAATGCGCAACTTGAATATTGTCCATCGGGGAGTTACGGTAATTCAAATACAGCAAGATTCTCTTTGTGGGCAGACAAACATTCAGGTCTTAAAGGGTTAAACATTTATTGAGCTTTATTTAGATACAGAAAATAATTCATGTAGCTACATGGTCCCTTCTTGGTCCACTGAAGTTTTCAAAGAGGACAAAGTTTCCAACATTCCAATGCGTTATATCCAAAACTACAGATGGATTGTGTTTCATTTTCCTCTTCAACCTACAGCAAAACTCATAAATTTAAATAAATATTTACAGAATATTCTTATGTTTCTGATTACCAGTAGCAGCTTATCAACATATAATTTACTGCTTTTTACAATGGGAGAAAATTAATATTGAGCAGAATTACGTTCAAGTTATCATTTGGTTTGGCCCTCCAACACAGTTCAGAGTTTTCATGTGGCCCCCTGTAGAAATTAATTGCCCAGCCCTTTATTCCCAGCCATATGTCCCCGCTCAGCTCAAACACAGCTCAGAATCAGGATAACCTCATTCAGGCCAACAACTTGATATATTGATATGATGTACTTGTGTCATCAGTTTCCAGCTGTATTGTAGCCCATGTAACATTATGTTTCAATTTCTTATTGTTTCATTTATTTTATACCTGTAGTTTGTTTTCATCGGACAGAAAGTTGGTATGTATGTGGCCGGTTCCTCCCCCACAATGAGTTAACCTGGCCCAGTGTTAACACTCAGTCCTGTGATACATGTACTTGGGTACATGTCATCACTTCAGTACCTTTAGCCCTTATGATACCTCAGTTAGCATTGTCTTTTGAGTCACAACTTACTAGTGGCCCTGCACCGGTAACAAGGTCATTCCTTAGATAAATTCCTGCCAATCCTGTTGAGTTTCGGTCGTCACCAGTGTACCAACCTGCTTACAGCCACGGTCAACCAATCATGGAGCCACTCAACACCACTCAGCATGTCAGCCAAGGAGCTCCACCACTTTTCTCGACTTACCACGGGCAACAGACCACTCCAGTTCTCTCCACTCCCTACCCTGGTTACGCACCACTACCCGGAGATGAGTTACTCCTTGCAACAACCCTTGGAATCCCTCGACCTTGACTTTGCTCTGCTCAAGCTTGCATTAGACAACATACTTGGAAGTGTTGCAATATAAATATCAAGTGGTGACTGGACACATCAAGCTCCCAAATGCACTGCAACTTGCTAAGGCATATGTGCATGACCCAGCACTATATACTAGTGCACTGCAGGCTCTACAAGATAAGTACAGGCAGCCGCGACAGCTGGTCCAGAGTGAGCTAGGTGCCATAATCAATGCTCCTCTCAAGATGGGTGACACCAACGCCTTCGACTCATTTGCCTTGCCTGTCCAGTCACTGGTAGGCATGTAAAGGACCCTTGAGGGACAAAATGGATTTGAGCTCCACTGTGGCTCCCACATTGATCGACTGCTGAGTAAGATGCCTCCCACCTACTCCGATGGTTTTGTTGAGTATTGTCTGTGATATGGCATTCTGCAGACTGGCACCGACAGAACGTACACCCTTCAAGACTTAGCTATCTGGCTCCACAGCATATCTCTGGTTGAGTCACAGTACTCTATCAGACCACTACCCCCCACCAGCTAGGAAAGACCAGTGAACTGTCCAGTCCAAAGAGAAGCCACCGACTGTGTGTTTCAATGTAGCTGAGAAGGGAACCAGAGAAGAAACATCCAGGGTAGAATCTACCCAAGCCAAGGTCAAAACCAAGCCGAAATGTTATTGCCCATATTGTGACGGTCACAGCCTTAATTCCTGCAAGGAATTTAAGAAGCTGGATGCTGACCAGGACCAGGCTCAAGGATGGCAAATTATGTCAGAAATGTGGACAAAATCACACCGAGGCCCGGTGCACTCTTAAGTGACCTTGCAAAACCTGTAAGGAAACACATCTCACTGTCTTGCATGAGTCAGTCCAGGAAACCAAATGGGAGGTGTACAGAGTCAGATCACTCGCCACAAAGGTGTATCTGGACCGGCCCAACAGATCTCCAAGAGTAATGCTGAAGATGGTTAAGGTCCTCCTCCATTATGGGAACCAGAAGATGGAGACACATGCAGTACTTGATGATGATTCAGAGAGGAGCATCGTCCTTCCTCAAGTGATACAGCAGCTAAACCTCATCTCCCACCCCGAGACTCTACCCCTGCAAACTGTGTATCAAAGCATCAAGCAACTCAATGGTGCATCAATCTCCCTGGAGGTATCATCCCCATTATGGCCATTCGAGAAGCACCTGATATCCCACACCTTCACAGTAGAGGGACCGACTCTTGCTGAACACACCAACCCAGTTGTGGTGTTGCAGCAGAATTGCAAACACCTCAGAGGGTTTCCCTTACCACCAGTTAACCGTGTCCAACCTCTACTCCTCATTGGTTCTGACATGCCTCACTTGATTCCCCCAGTGCAACCAGTGCACACTGAACCACCAGGCGGTCCCATTGCTATCTGCACTCAACAAGGCTGGTTGCTTCAAGGACCCGTTGATACTGTCCATTTCTCACCTGGAGTTCAGCAGTGCCTGCGCATTGCCATAGCCTCAGCTTCCAGCGAGCTTCACAGGAATGTAGAGCGCCTCTGACAAATGGACATCTTGCCCTACAGTGAGAAGGCTGCCACCCGCTCAAAGGAAGACCGGAAAGCTCTCACTCTGCTCCAGACAGCCACCATTAGAGTAACAGTAGATGGCATCCTACGCTGTGCCATGCCCCTTCTTCGCTGTTCAACTGATCATTCTCTCTATACTCCCCCGGAAGCAGTACTCCCCAGGCTTCGCCACACAGAGCAGAAGCTCGCTTCTGAGAGATTTGAAAGCTGGAGGAAGCAGGCTATATATCAAAGGTTTCACCAGGAGGAGTGGGCCGGTTGTCAGAGTCATGGTTTATACCACACCACATGGTTCACCACAACGGAAAGGACAGAGTCGTCTTTGACTGTTCTTTCCAATACTGGGGACAGTGACTGAATGAGCTACTGTTGCCTGGACCACCCTTAGGGCCTTCCTTACTCTGTGTCCTGCTTAGGTTCTGCGATGTTTCACAGGATCCATCTTCAGCCTACCGACTCTGCAGTGCTTAGGTTCATCTGGAGAGATATGCAGAGGAAGAGACAACCGTGGACAAGTGTCTACATAGCATTCACACTACCGCTGAGGCCAAAGCCTTCATCCATGACCTACGCCAACTTCTTGGAGGAAATGTAAGTTCTTTCTACCTCCTAATTAACAATATAAGTTGATCATTGTTCTAGATTGTGTTGTGGCAAGAAATGTGTGAGTTTGAGTTATGGATATTTCATTTAAATGTATAGTAGTTTATTCAGGAAAGTTTTCTTGATTTGACTGTTGAATAATATACCAAGCTTTTGTGTTGTAATTCAGTTTGTTGTCTTTCTTCATTTTCAGACCAATCAATCAACTTGATGCTTTGTAAATTGTGCTAGCCTAACATAGATTAAACAAGGAAACAAGATTTCTCCCTCCAAGTGCCTTGATTTTCTCACTGGACTCATAATCCATGATCCACCGCCTCAGCCAGCAACTGTTTACCGGGGCTCGCCCTCAAACATATGTTTTGTTCAGTTATGGTATTTTGTTGACTCTATTTTTTTTATTTTTCACCTGCCAATGAAACTTGAGATGGAAATTATCCATATGGTTCTAATCTCTTATATTTATGTGTAAATATTCATTAATACAAACTGTCCCATTTTCATAATCAATCACTTTTTTTTTTTTTTTGAGAATTGGAAGTCGAAGTGTTTTAGATTCTTGTCTTCAACAAACTCTCCTGATGACACAGACACGATCTAGTTCACAGCTCTAGGACTTTAATTGTAGCACATTTTACAATTATCACAAATTCCAAACAAGAGTTTCATGAATAAACAGAATAAAAACGTCGAAACAAGTAAAGGTAAAAGTCCAACAACCATTAAATCTAAACTGATGAATTAAGGAATGAGAACATTAATGAAAGAAACAAGTTGATATGAACATTTTTATCATAATTCACAATGAAATCATTTTATTCCAGAATAATCAGTTTGTACCGTATCTCTCTGATCCATTGATATCTTTGTGTTCTCAGCTGTACCAGTATTGTAGTATTAAAGCATATGTGTAGAGAGTGTGAATAAAGAGTGAAGATCAACAAGTTCATTCATTGATCTCAAAGCTTCATCATTAAATGGATCAGACAGTTTGATTGACAGGACAGATGATCAGAGGTGCAGAGTTTTTACCACCATCATTAAAACAGGGACTGAAGAATGGATAAAGTTTGTCATTGAAGGAGCAGCCAGTAAAGGAGTAGATAAGAGCTGCAGTATCTACATCATGAAAGGAGACCAGACCCTCCTCATAATCCACAAACACCCCCACCTTCTCAGGACGAGAACCAAGAGAGAAACGCACTGGAGTCTCATCACGAGCTTTGTATTCATTTCCATTTCTCAAACAAATAGTCCA
This sequence comes from Mugil cephalus, assembly GCF_022458985.1. NCBI lineage: Eukaryota > Metazoa > Chordata > Actinopteri > Mugiliformes > Mugilidae > Mugil > Mugil cephalus. Next base: position 30,667,544 of record NC_061771.1, read on the forward strand.
GAAACCATTCTGAGGATTCAGACTGATGTTTCCCTTCCTGTTGATTGACCCTCTGGCCACTCCTAGATCCCATTTAGTCTTTCCTTTAATCTGAACCTGAAAATAAAATCTACCTGAAGAGAAACTCTTCTTTCCTAAAACATTAACACATGTAGAAAATCTCTCTGGGTTGTCTGGAAGATTCTTCCTCACATCATTATGAATCACTTGTTTTCCATCATCAGACAGGATGAGTTTAGGATTTGCTGTATCAGGATCTAGAGTCACATCCACTGCATACTGCTGGACCCTCTTCAGCTCAGCCTCAACCAGCAGCTTCATGTCTTTACTGAGTGTCTCCTCCAGCTGAGTCACAGCTCTCACCACAGTCCCCTCATATGATGGTGGACGGACGCTGACCTCTGTCCAGTCCTTGGTGGGTGGAGCAGCTTTCAGGGAGGAGAAACTTTGGAGGAGGTGGAGGTGGTCTTCAGAGCATGAATGCTGCTTTACCTCAGAGCTCCTCTTCATCAGCTCAGAGACTTCCTGTTCCAGATCTTTGATGAAACCTTCAGCCTGTTTCTCTGTTGTTTTCTGTTTGTCTTCGATCTCCTTTATGAGCTGGTCCAGGCCTCTCTCAACAGACTCCTTCAGAGCAGTGAAGACCTGAACACCTTCTGCTTTTTCTCTGTCTGCAGCATCTTTACTCATCTTCACTGACTCTTTTATCTGCTCAATCTTCAGTCGTCTCTTCTGGATCATCTGCTCAATTTTATCTTCTGTCTTCATTCCGTGTTGAGCTTCATGTTTGAACTGAGCAACAATCTCACGGATGAAAGTGTTGATGTTTAGTTCAGGTCTTGTCTCAAACACTTTATTACACAGGGGACACTTACATAGCTCATTAGTATCCCAGTGTTGAGTGATGCAGTGTTTACAGAAGTTGTGTCCACATGATGTAGAGACTGGATCAGTGAACACATCCAGACAGATGGAGCACAGAAACTGATCTTCAGATCTCAGACATCTGGCAGCAGACATGTCTACACACTGACAACAAGAGAGAAAGAGACAACAATACAGATTAATTCGAGATTCATTGATCATTGATGAGTTATTGAACTTCTAAAGAAACATACTGAGTCATTATGAAGTGGAAAGAGTGGAACTTCCTGTTGGACCGAAGCTCTAAGTTTCGATGCTGGTTGTTGAAATACAGTAAATATTATCAGCTGTACTCACCAGTATTTGAGTCAGATGTTTAGAAAAAAACAGATGAACTCAGATGAATTTTCTTCAGACATAAACACAGAAATTTGTCCGGACTGCAGCTCTGCCACCGCCCAGACAAAGTTTCACTTTTGTTTCAGTAAAGTGATGTTGAATGTGGTCTTTCCAGTTTAGCCCCTCCTCTGACTGCAGCTCTGTTTGTCACGGTTTGTGTCTTACTTTAAGTTGAGATGTGATCAGTTTAAATTGTACTGAGATTATTACTTATTTTATTACCAGGTGTGACTTTAATGCAGATCATAAAAAGACTTCAATGTATTTGTTTCTTTTTAATTCAAACTCTTCTGATTGTTGTTTTTTTCTGACCTCTGCTGGTCACTGAGGAGAACTACACCAGACTTCACTTCACTTTCTTTAACAACAATAAACTCTTAAAACAAACAAACAAACAAAAAAACTCATTCAGTTTGGATCATTGTTTTCATGTAGTGACTGAACTGTAGGAAGATCAAATATGTTCTTCAGATGAGGTCACGTTATTCTGCGATAAAACTACAGAGAGGCTGCAGCCAGTGAGCAGAATAAGCTGTTTGATTACTGACATTTATAGCAGCTCATACCAAGGATAATTATGTGAAGATGTGAAGAAATTCTACCACTACTACTACTTGTCAAAAACTTATTTCTCTTATTTGACTGAATGTTTCTTATGTTTCTTAACACTAATTAAAACATGAAGATTTAATGTTTGGTATCAGTGTTTCTCTGTCTTATTTTCTTATCTTGGTTTTATTTTGTTCGTGGGCTGTGTAAACGGCAGCATAATTTATTTGGGTAATTAATGCAATTCTGCCATCTTGCGTTTCTTTTGTCCTTTTATTTTGAAGAGTACCACTCTTCTTCTACTGCTTCCTGTTATTGCTGGCGCTAGACTTCCTGCTCCTCTCCGATTGCATCGACCTGCTTGCGTTGCTCCAGAGTCGGTAAAACATGCAAACAAATAGTTGACCTGTGAATCCTGTTGAAACTAGGAAAAAGTTAATTTATTTATTTTATTTTTATTTATGTATTTTTTTATGTCAAGCACAGAAGGTAGACCGCTAGCAGGCACTGACTGTATGAGCTCAAACTTAGCGCCCTTGGAAGCAGAAGGAGGTAAGAGCATATTAAAGGTGCATGCAGTACAAACGAAGGAAATTGTCATCATTTATTTTAATTATTTTATTAATTCAAGCTGCACCAGGCTAATTTCATGTAAAAGTTTCATTAAGTTTGAGTTTGAACAGGATTGTATGAAGTTTAAAAATGTAAACATGATTTATTTGTATTATTTGTGCAAACATAGCATTTGTATTATCTCCACGTATAGTTTTCACGGTGTCAGATTGGTAAAGAGGAGAGAATAAAGTTACACCAGTCGAAGCTCTCTCTTATCTCTATCTTGCGTGGTTTATCCAAGAGGCCGCTACAGTGAAAAATCCCCGGCTGCAAAAGACTAGCCTGCAAGCCTGCAGAGAAGCTGACGCCATCTCATGTGAAATACAGCCACCGACCTGATACTAGCCAGCTGACTCCATTCGCACCCACATTCGGCACTCAAGTTTAAAAGGACAGCATACTTAAGGTACGACTATGGATACTGAAAGAGACATTTGGTACCAAGGAGCCAGAAAAGAGACCATTTACGCACATGTAAGCTTATAGTATAACTGAAGTGCCTTAAATGCTAACCTCATATCTCGAGGCCAAATAATTTGTGAGCTGGTTCCCAACACATAACAGTTCAGAAATTGGTGAATATTTCACGACAAATGGCAGTTGTGTTCATGGAACAATAATTCATGATATCTCTCTATATTCAAACAAAGCACAACGCTGAAAGCCTGGAATATGAACCTATCCTATGTAACGGTAACACTTGCCAGTGTGAGGCAGTTGTTCAAGTTGTGGTACCAACTAAGTGTCGAAATGAAGTGTTGAAATGTTCTCATGATCACACAGGGCGTTTGGGAGTTGGGAAAACGTATCATCACATCTTGCGTTATTTTTTTTGACTTTGTCTCATGCGTGATGTGGCAGCTTATATTAAGACTAGCCATATATGTCAGGTAACAGGTAAGCCTAATCAGGGTATTAAGCCTGCCCCGCTTTGTCCAATACCTGCAGTAGACAAGTCATTTGAACATTTAATCATTGGTATTAACACAATTTATTGCTATATTTGGAATACCAAGGATCATTCAGTCTGATCAGGGGTCAAACTTTTCATCACATTTGTTTTCACAGATTTTGAAGCAGTTAAATGAAATCAGTTCCTTATTGTTTCATTTATTTTATGTTTTCTATCTGCAGTTTGTTTTCATTGGACAGAAAGTTGGTATATATGTGGTGTTTGATCCTTCTTTTCTTTTGCAGTGTGACTTTATTTCAATCTGCAGGAACTCATCTTCATATTACAGTCTTTTACAGCTCTGGGTCAATCCCACATTCAGTCTAAAGTTACATCACTCTTCATTTCTCCTATAAACTTCTAGATTTGTGTAGAAAAATCATGTGTAACACTGTAGAATCTTGTCTAATACTGTCAGAGGGGTTTGTGTAATATAACAATAGGAGCAATAGCAACAAAGCAAAATAATCATGTAAACATTTTAATTAATTAGTGCTTGGTAGCCTTGGGGCCTGTTGCACAAAACCAGGATAAGGGATTTAGCCGGGATATGTTGGTTATCCTGGATTAATTTATCCATGATCCAGTTGCACGAAAGCAGGATGGGGGAAAGTGGGATAGACATAAGTTACCATGGAGATTTATCCCGTGGAGCTAGCCTGGTCCAGACCAGGATAACTTCCAGGATCTAGTTAATCTCATCCCTTATCTCAGTCAGCAGTCACCACAAATGGAAACCAATATTTATTCCACTGCCCACTACACATTAATATTACTTTCAACTAGACCCACTGTCATTATTTAAACATTTGTCATCATTAATTTCAATCAATTTAGATTTTTCAATCAGTAGATAGTTTAGTTTCCCATAGACTATATATAAAATATACATCCCATAGAAATATAAATACACGTCAGAGAGTAACATGATGTTTCTTTATTGAATAAGGATAAATCAATGGAAGTAAACCATCAGCTCCTTTCAAACCTGAAGTCACACAGTGCTCTACAAGATAGAAAGAACAGAATCAAAGGATATTATACAACACATAAATCCAGGACAATTCCATATTTAAATGACCAAACAAATGGCAGGGATACTGCATACACAGCATACAGCACTATCGGCCAAAACACATTCCTTTACCATTGCAGACCCAATTTAATTTAACTTTAAAGCATATGTCTCTACCATTACAGGCTATCTTCAACTTAAACATACAGAATGCAGTTTAACTGAAATAATCTTTTCCCGGTTGACAACAGTGTTCAACTGAGATGGCGGATTGTCCCAGTCCACTGTCTGATGGTACTCTGGGTCCCCCTTCCTCCCCAGGCAGGGCACATAGTAGAGGACAGGCCGCAGTGATGTCACATGTCCTGTCTGGGCTGACCTGAGATGGTGTAGACATTGGAAGCGTTCCTTCGGGAGGCCAAAGATCATCTCCATCCAGCCCTGGTCCTGGTGGGGGCATTATTATATGTCTGCTGTGCACTGACAGAAAGGGCTTCGACATGTAGGTGTGCCCGCTAAGACTCAAAAGCTCTACTTCTATGGTAACGTTCAAACATCCCTTCAAAATAAGATACAGATACTCCACAAAAACGAATATAAAGAACATTTTATTTTCATGAAAAAAATAATGCACAATAACGCCACGAGAGGACTGGATCAAAGGCAATACATTTTACCGGTACTAAAATAAGTGTTTAAACAACAAGAACAAACTAACACAAAAGACCTTGTCCATACACCTCTGATGAAGAACACTAAAGTCAAGCCATGGTCCACTAGGATAGGCCAAAACGTGTTTGCTCAAACAGGTGCGAGTTAAGGGCTTGTGCTTTGACATGGTTAATAACTTTAATAATATCATTCAATACGCTGTTCAATTCTGGTGGCATTTTTTGGCTTGCCAGCATTTCCCTGTGAATAATACAATGTGTAGATTCACATTCAGGTGCAACTTCTTTAATCCGAGCAGTTAAACCAGGCAGCCGTCCGGTCATGGCAGCAGCTTTGCTGTGCATATGCCGACACAAGAGGACCATTTCAGTTTTCCTGATATATAACCATCCAGCGACTTGAACAGTTCTGCGGTGGTGGTGTTGGTTGGCACCAATAGTGTGCATAACATATCCTCATGCACATCCTCCTGATAAAGATATCGCACATACACAAGTAGTATTGCCACCTGATGTGGTGGCCATCAGTAATTTCTTCTGTCCGTCGTGTTCCTGTTTTTTTCTTTTTTTTTCTGTCTTTTAATCCAGAATGCTTGGTCTCCAAGTGACAAAGCAATTTTAAAGGCTTCATTGCCTCATTAGCAAGCCGGTCGCCACATATTATGCAGAGCGGGCTTGGTATGTGGGAATCACCTACCGGGATAAATTCATATTTCAAGTAGGACTCCTGGTATTGTCTGTTAAAAGATTTCTTTTTCTTGGAAGTGGGCTCTTCTCCTGTCTCTTCACTGGGCCTTTCCCCTTCGCAAAGAAACTTTCCAAAGACATAAGTTTCTTACTCATTTTGCTTGCTTGTGGGTTCAATGTTGGCGCGAATCTGGTCATTTCTCAGAATAATTTTTTTTTCAAAATAAAAGATCGTTCAGACTCAGATAATACATGAAATGGAAATATTTAATTATTTCTTGTGCGGCCCGGTACCAATTGATCCACGGACCGGTACCGGTCCACGGCTGGGGGGTTGGGGACCACTGATGTAGACTATTAAACCAATCAATGCGCATCACAAGCTATGTACAGTGTACAGTATATCAAACAGTGGAAGAAAGTACCTTGTATGAAGAGGGTGGCATCTTCTTGGGAGGGACTTATATTTGAGTATGTCCCCCAAGGGATTCCCTCCAACACAAGTCTCTGTCCTCTGCTAGGGTGAAGCAGCTGGTGGTGTCTCACCACCCACTTTTATTTTTTTTTTGTTTTGTTTTTCACTGTTGTACGTACAGGCAATATAGCAGGTACAGTGTACGTTTGAGCAGAGATAGATAGATAGATAGATAGATAGATAGATAGATAGATGGCATTAGATTGAGTTGCATTGCATTGAATTGCATTTACATAATTTCATTCACATTTGCCATCAGTTTCACTTGTAGTTTCAGCTGTTTCATAATCAGAGTACAACTACGTTTTCTGAGATGTTAATTAACTATTTGGATTGTAATTGTGATGTTTCAGTAGTGTAGTGAGTGTGTGTTTGTGGAATACTTACGCATTCAGGTGGACTGTAATATGATGCCTGTTTTCTCTCTTTGTTTTGTGGCAGTGGCAGTTTTTTCTTTCTTCTTAATTTGATCTTTTACCTCTTCATAGCCCTCAGTAAGTATCTCTTGTTCCAATAGGGAGACGAACACTACTCACGTTGCCATTGTGAATCCGTCAATCTGTGATCAATCACGGGGTCTACTTGAGGAGCCTCTGATCCAAGATTAGTTTCACCTGGCTTGATGAATCTGTGTCCGCTCATCCTGGCTTGATGTGTGTACAACAGAATAAATCTGGGCGCTCTTGTTTTGGATTCGTTGAGACTTAAGGCCTGTATCATGAAGCAGAATAACGGGTTTAGCAAGGTAACTTCAGGGTTAAGCCTGGGTTTCCGGTATCACGAAGCACGATTTATTCTTACCGAGCTATGTTACTGTGGTAACTTACTCTGAACGGCAAACCTGCTTTGGGTCAGGGTAACTTTCAGGATTTACCTGAATCCGATAAAAGGCTCCACCCACCAGTCAATGAGCTCTTAGGGAAAGAATCATGTGCCCTTTCATTGAAAACCTGATTGAGACTGGAGCCCAAATCACGAGAAGAGCGTTACGGCGTCAACGCATCACAGACAGACAGACAGACAGACTGACTGACTTATCGCAGGAACTTCTGTCTTTGGAAAAGAAGTAATGCTTAAAATTAGAAGTACATAAAATTCAGAGCACAGCAATTTTCAGTATATAAAAAAAGCTGCAGCTTGTAAAAGTTGATCGATCCCTGAAGGGAAATTAGGAGATAGTCACACAAAGAAGAGGATATTTTAGCCATTTGTCCCCGCTAAACTTACAGCTCAGAATCAGGATAATTTCATTCAGGCTACAACTTGATGTATTGATATGATGTAATTGTGGCATTAGCTTCCAGCTTTATTGTAGCCCGTGTAACATTATAGAATTAAGAAATCCAACTTCCAGATGAAATTATGTTTTTGTGCTTGGTTTTTGTCTGCTCCCACGTTCTTTTTACTCGAGAGGGGGTCACATCTGGGGGAATGTCACAAATTGTCATACACGCGATTCATCTATGCATCACAGTGATTGGGATTCATGGCTTCATTAAAAGTAAACTAATTGAGCCATTGATGTGTAATTTATTTAATCTGCAATCCTTTACCATGCCTTATGGTGTCTCTTTGATGCAGCCACGGTTTTTGACTTTTCCAGTGACATTTATTTTTTCTTCTTCATATTTGAGTAGAATCAGTCTTTGCTCCTTTTTGCTGGCGGATCAGCTTCATGATTGTGATTGGCCTGCTGCCCTGGAACCCGCCATTATACATGCACGTTCACCGATTCACAACACAAACCTGGATTGAGTTAGTGAGTTGGTGACCAGTGTCGTGATACCGCTTATCCAGATCGTCACTGTTCTGGATAAGTTCCTCTGGATAAGTTGGAGTGAAGCCAGATAAATTGAGGTTGCTTCGTGATACAGGCCTCAGGCTTAGTCACTTATCCCGGATATCTGAATCCTACTTTTGTGCAAAGGACCTTGGTCCCCCAGCTTTTGCGTTTTTTGCGTTATTATTATAAATGTTCATTAATAGACTACAAATTGTACCATTTTAACAATCCATTAATCAATATTTTTCATATTTGAGAAGTGGAAGTTGAGGTGAAGTTTAGATTCTTGTCTTCAACAAACTCTCCCGATGACACGGACACGATCTAGTTCACAGCTCTAGGACTTTAATTGTAGCTCATTTTACAATTATCACAAATTCCACACAAGAGTTTCATGAATCAACATTAAAACAAATAAAAACATTAAACAGGTAAAAGGTAAAAGTCCAACAACCATTGAATCTAAACTGAAGAATGAAGGAATGAGAACATTAATGATAGAAAACAAGTTGATATGAACATTTTTATCATAATTCACAATTAAATCATTTTATTCCAGAATAATCCATTTCCATCTCCATCTTCCATCTCTAATCCATTGATATCTTTGTGTTCTTAGCTGTACCAGTATTGTAGTATTAAAGCATATATGTACAGAGTGGGAATAAAGAGTGAAGATCAATAAGTTAATTCATTGATCTCAAAGCTTCGTCAGACAGTTTGATTGACAGGACAGATGATCAGAGGTGCAGAGTTTTTACCTCCATCATTCAACCAGGGACCGAAATATGGGTAAAGTTTGTCATTGAAGGAGCAGCCAGTAAAGGAGTAGATAAGAGCTGCAGTATCTACGTCATGAAAGGAGACCAGACCCTCCCCATAATCCACAAACACCCCCACGTTCTCAGGACGAGAACCAAGAGAGAGACGCACTGGAGGATCAGCACAGGCTTTGTATTCATTGCTATTTCTCAAACAAACAGTCCAGTAACCATTCTGAGGATTCAGTGGGATGTTTCCTTTCCTGTTGATTGACTCTCTGGCCACTCCTACAGTCCATTTAGTCTTTCCTTTAACCTGAACCTGAAAGTAAAATCTACCTGAAGAGAAACTCTTCTTTCCTA